>NC_069499.1:1557861406-1557937431 GCF_027579735.1 Bombina bombina | reverse complement strand
GTCCCACCCGGAGTAAACACTGCAGAAAACAAAGACAACTAAATGTCCGTTTCTTTTTCTTCATTGTAGCTCCATTTTAGAGGAAGAAACACAGTATTTTGGGATTTACATAGCATTCTGGTATTTATAGTTCCCTATTGCCCTCTCAGTATTGTGCCACTGTAATTCTGGAATCTAATTCCCAGCATGCATTGTAAAATGGTGTGTTATACAACAATACAATGTTCTCTTTTACAAAAATATTTAATTTTTCATTATAAAAAATTCCAGTAGAAAACTTTGATCGACTGGAACAAAATCAAGGCAGGACAACTTACCACAAACCCTCAAACAATATGTTACAGTAAAATAACATACATTTTGGGCTATATCTGATATGTAATTCTACTCTTCATCAGATCTTCCAAAGTTACTTAAAGGGACAGTAAAGTCAAAATTAAACGTTGATGATTCAGATAGAGCTGCAATTTTAAACAACTTTCCAATTTACTTCTGTTATCCAATTTGCTTTGTTCTCTTGGTATCTTATATTGAAGAGTAAAACTCGGTCGGCTCATAAGAGTTCAGGAGTGTGCACGTGTCTTTAGAACTCTATGGCAGCAGAGATTTGCAGCATTATTTGTAGCTTGTTATACAATGTTGCAAAACACTGCTGCCATAGAGTACTAAAGACACGTGCACACTCCTGAGCTCGTATGAGCCTACTGAGTTTTACTCTTCAATATAAGATACCAAGAGAACAAAGCAAATTGTATAACAGAAGTAAATTGGAAAGTTGTTTAAAATTGCATGCTCTATCCGAATCATCAACATTTAATTTTGACTTTACTGTCCCTTTAAGTTATGTGCTTTTTCTTATTCGAATGGATAATAAAAAAATATCATAGATACTTATGGCTGGTGGCGATTATTAGCTGTTAATGAGGTTTAGATCCCACCTACAATAACACAGGCACCAATGCTACTGTTCTTTAAAGGGACATAAAACCCACATTTATTCTTTTATGATTTTTTTCTTTTAGAGGATGCAATTTTAAACATCTTTCTAATTTACTCATATCTAGATAGGCGTAGTAGCTGCTGATTGGGAGCTGCACATAGATGCCTCATGAGATTGGCTCACACATGTGCATTGCTATTTCTTCAACAAAGGATATCTAAAGAAGGAAACAAATTAGATAATAGAAGTAAATTGGATTGTTGTTTAAAATTGTATTCTCTATCTGAGTCATGAAATACAATTGTTGCTTTTAGTGTCCCTTTATCCCTAGCTGCCACCTCCCAAACTGCAATATTACTCAACCACAACCTCACCCCCCTAACTCCATGACCTCACCAGGCATGGTTCTTTTTAACCACAAAATCTCAGTTATCACAACTGCGACACAAATCCTAACTGCAACAGATATTCGACCTCCTCTACCACAATTAATGTTACAGAAATCGTTATTGTGTTAAGAATTCTCCAAGCCATCAGAAAGTGAAATGTGTTGTTAGTCACAGTCTTAAATGAAGCATCAGTCCATGAATAAGATAGGGTGGGCTAGTGGATTAGGGTTGCCACCTGTCCCGGTCTCACCGGGACAGTCCCGGTCTGGGACTGTATGTCCTGTGTCCCGGAACTAGCCTCCAATGTCCCGGCCTGCCCAGCTACCTGTCACTCACGCTGTCACACACAACAATTTTTATTATTTTAAACTTAGATCTTGTGAGTCTGACATGTGTGAGTGAACAGGGCACCTCCCCCCATACTGTGAGTACAGGAAGTGACAGGAATGGGGGCTGTCCGGCCTTACAGCAGTCAGTGTTTGAATTGGAGGCGAAGCTTGTGGTTAAGGCCACTCAAGTTGCACGGGCTGAGACCTTGCTGAAAGTTGGCCGCATTGTGGCATCCATGCCGGGACGGAGGCTTAGGATCTACAGTATAGGGGAAGATATACCCCATCTACACGGGGTAGTGAATTCAACACATGTAGTACACAGAACTCTACATGGCAAGTTGGGGAATTTGACCCGCTCAAGCATATGTTGGAAATCGCAAGTATTTGGTTTTCTGTGCCGTGGGTAACACTAACAATTGTGCTAATATAAAAATACATATTCCGGTGGTAATCCTAATTGCACTAAGTTCTGGGTTGTAAGCTCAAGGTAGCTGACTTCTAACAGTTCCCTCTGTGTGCCCCAGTATATGATATCCCAAGGGGAGTTCAGGTGTGGAGGTAGAGGTGTTCTGTGTTCTAAAATAATAAGCCCTAAAGAAGTGAGTTATTACAAGGTCCCTAAAAAGGGGATTATAAAATCTGTCCTGAAGTGCTCTCTAAGGACTGTTAATACTGAGTTTATTTAAAGGCTGGAACTTCTACCTGAATAACGGGAAGATTTGTATGGAGTCAAAGACCCCTGGAAAAAAAAAATATATATATTTTTTGCATTGTTTTTGCTTTATTACACCTACAGAATGCTAAGGTGATTAATATAAAGCTGATACTGTCTAAATATATACAAAAGGTTCTCTGGTCTCTTTTTATTTGTCTTTGAAGGAAAGTTCACCCTTATAATGTATATTGAAGTAGACTGGAAAATTTTAAAGTTTTTGGGTAATGCCTGCAAATCCAAATACAGGATTTTAACAATAAGATAGATATATATATATTGATTTCATAATGAATTTGAGGCTGTGAGAAGCCATGCCCCCAAGCCACGCCCTTAGACACACCCTTTCCACGCCCACTTAAAAGGTGTCCAGGAATTTTCTGGGCAAAAGGTGGCAACCCTATAGTGGATGCTTGCGGAAGTCAGGTAGGTGTCTGGAGCACTACATGACAGGATATAGTGCTGTTCTCTAGTGCTCTTGCAAATGGATAACAATCTTGCAAAACTGCTGCCATATAGTGCTCTAAGCATAAGTCCCTGCTTTTCAACAAAAGATAACAAGATAACAAAATAAAATTGGTAATAGAAGTACATTAGAAAGTTTTTTAAAATCACATGCTCTATCTGGATCAAGAAAAGAACACGGGTTCCATATTCCTTTAAAGGTACACTAAAGTCAAAATTAAACTTTCATGATTCAGATAGAGCGTGCAGTTTTAAGATCATTTCCAATTTACTGCAATTCTCAAACTGTGCACAATTGTTCTATATGCAGACTTTCTGTGGCACCAGCTACTACAAGGCATGTGCAATAGTTAACAGTGTATATGTAAATGAGTCTTTGATTGGCTGATGGCTGTCAGATGATATGGGGGAGGCAAATTGAAATAAGTTTTGAAATTTGTCTGAAAAAAATCTACTGCTCATTTAAAATTCAAGTAAGTGTTATTGCTTTGTCTTTTTATAATACACTGGTTGATTATGCAATTCTACTGTATTTAATAGTCGTTTAACACTGTTAGAGACTGCCCATTTATTATTTATTTACTGTCAGTCTTAAATCATGGGTTAAACTAGAAAGTGTAAAAGAAAGTCTCTTTATGCCCTTTGCATAATTTGCTTCTGTCTCCTCTCTACACTGCTGCCGTGCTGCAGGATGGAGTTAAAGAGACAAAGTCAAAATTAAACTTCCATTGTTCACATGGAAAGTAAAATTTTAAGAGACTTTTTAATTTACTTTTATTACCAACAGGGCCGGCATGGGAATAAAAAGCAGCCCCGTAAAAATTTGAAGAACAGTCCTATTTTCCGTTGATTCAGTAAAATGCACACACTCAATTTTTCTCAAAGGGGATTACTGGGATACTCCTTCCCCTAATATTTTGTTTTATAATTTATTATTATTAGTTTGTATGAAAAGAAAGTGCCAGATTGTTATGTGCACTTACATCCATTAATAACCCCTTTAAAGGGACAGCAAACCTATAAAATGATGTTATATAATTCTGCACATAGTGCAGAATTATATAACATTATATTAGTGGTATCGTTATAAAACCTAATATTGCCTTTGATTTTTTTATAAATATACCTGTTTCTCAGACCCGCTCTCTGTACTCTGCTGAGAGGGTCGTTTTTGTTTACACAGCGCATCGGGCCAGCTGTAGTCACAGCCCCCGACCGCACCATAACACTAAGTGCAGCTCGCTCCTGCTGTCAGACAGAGCTGGCCCGATGCGCTGTGTAAAAAAAACAGACCGCTCAGCAGAGTACAGAGAGCGGGTCTGAGAAACAGGCATATTTATAAAAAAATCAAAGGCAATATTAAGTTTTATAACGATACCACTAATATAATGTTATATAATTCTGCACTATGTGCAGAATTATATAACATTATTTTTTAGGTTTACTGACACTTTAAATTGTAGCTTTCCAGCCCCAGCTGCTGCAGCCCTCCGGGAAATCTCCTGGTTTCCTGGTAGGCCAATCCATCCTTGGTTACCAAATTTAACTTGTTTTTTGGTATCCTTTGTTAAAAAACATACCTCTGTAGGCCCAAGAGCAACAAGACACTGCTGGGAGCTAGCTGCTGACTGCTGGCTATGCCCATATGCCTCTTGTCATTGACTCACTAGATGTATTCTGCTAGGTCTTAGCAATGCCTGCTCTGGACCTGACCTTTGCAGGGGTTAAACACATAATTATATGTCAGCAATATTACAATAATAAAATGGTCTAACAGATTATAGTATTTACTTTTTACACTTTTCTGTCCCTTTAAAAGTTGTTTTTATGAGGAGCAACTTAAGTTAATCATTCAGTGTGGGTGCCTTAGGGATATGGGGATAGATGTGCGCAAGCGAAAAGGGGTATATTGCAGCACTTTGCGCACGTCAGAAGTAGTGCACGTATTATGAGTTGAAAGTAAACACTTTTGCTTGAGTACAATTGAATTTAATGCACATTGGGATAGCACGACTTCAGAGCTATGGTTAACTATTACGCCAGACAAAAATACATTTAAATCTAGTTACATTTGTAATAACACAAGCTAATAACAATTATTTTTAAACAAAATTGCATAAAAAGGGCTCTAAGATATGAAATCTTAGGTGTTAGAAAAAAAAAGGACTGCAAAGGGCTTTAACATAGAGATACATACATATACATGTTTAAATATGTATATGTATGTGTGTGTATATATGTGTAAGTTTATATGTGTGTACATATGTATTTATATGTGTATTTATGTATTACAGGCTATGAATATGGCAAACTGCCGAAACGTGTAAGCCCGTGTGCTGCCCTTTCCTCTTCACAATTTTTATAGGTGGCATGCTGTCACGATTTTAATAATCTAAATAAAGTCTATCGTTTTACTGATTGGAGTGTGGCATCCTGTTTTTGATTTATATTTATGTATTTACAGATATATTTACACATAAAACACAAAACTACATATATAGAAATATATATCATAGAGCTGTGCATTTGTTTTCGTACAAATGCACATTTGGGACGAAAATCTAATTTTCGTTTCATTTTAACGAAATGAATATCAGAAAAAACGCAAAAAGAAAAGAAAAAATATGAAAAAATTCTAACAAAAATTGTCAGTATTCATTTGTTTACTTTATTTTTTTAAGGGGTTAATACTTACCTCATGGCGCTCTGGAGAGCACATAAAGGTTCGTATTGTAGCTAAAGGTGAACTTTTCACCTGTAGCTTTGAAAAATATACATTTGTTTAAACGAAAACAAATGTAAATGTTTAATTAAAATTCAAAATTTTAAACAAAACAAATACCGACTAGTGCAGCCTGTGAATATTCTGAAAAGCAAATGTCCCTTTGGAACGAAAATGTAGTCTGAAATGAAAATTCTTGGCTGCACATCTTTTATATACAGTGAGGGAAACAATTATTTAAACCCCTGCTGATTTTGTACATTTGCCCACTGACAAAGAAATGATCAGTCTATAATTTTAATGGTAGGTTTATTTGTATAGTGAGAGACAGAATAACAACAACAAAATCCAGAAAAACGCATTTAAAAAAAGTTATAAAATGATTTGCATTTTAATGAGTGAAATAAGTATTTGATCCCCTATCAATCAGCAAGATTTCTGGCTCCCAGGTGTCTTTTACACAGGTAACGAGCTGAGAAAAGGAGCACTCCTAATCTCAGCTTGTTACCTGTATAAAAGACACTTGTGCCCAGTAGCAATCAATCAATCAGATTCCAAACTCTCCACTATGGCCAAGACCAAAGAGCTGCCCAAGGATGTCAGGAACAAGATTGTAGACCTACACAAGGCTGGAATGGGCTACAAGACCATCGCCAAGAAGCTTGGTGAGAAGGTGACAACAGTTGGTGCAATTATTTGCAAATAGAAGAAACACAATGCAAGATCTCACCTCGTGTAGCTCAATGCAAGATCTCACCTCGTGGAGTTTAAATGATCATGAGAATGCTCATGATCATTGGATTGGATCAGCCAATAGAATGTGAGGTCAATTCTATTGGCTGATCCAATCCAATGATCATGAGCATTCTCATGATCATTTAAACTCCACGAGGTGAGATCTTGCATTGAGCTACACGAGGTGAGATCTTGCATTGTGTTTCTTCTATTTGCAAATAATTGCACCAACTGTTGTCACCTTCTCACCAAGCTTCTTGGCGATGGTCTTGTAGCCCATTCCAGCCTTGTGTAGGTCTACAATCTTGTTCCTGACATCCTTGGGCAGCTCTTTGGTCTTGGCCATAGTGGAGAGTTTGGAATCTGATTGATTGATTGCTACTGGGCACAAGTGTCTTTTATACAGGTAACAAGCTGAGATTAGGAGTGCTCCTTTTCTCAGCTCGTTACCTGTGTAAAAGACACCTGGGAGCCAGAAATCTTGCTGATTGATAGGGATCAAATACTTATTTCACTCATTAAAATGCAAATCATTTTATAACTTTTTTTAAATGCGTTTTTCTGGATTTTGTTGTTGTTATTCTGTCTCTCACTATACAAATAAACCTACCATTAAAATTATAGACTGATCATTTCTTTGTCAGTGGGCAAATGTACAAAATCAGCAGGGGTTTAAATAATTGTTTCCCTCACTGTATATAAAAGATGTGCAGCCAAGAATTTTCATTTCAGACTACATTTTCGTTCCAAAGGGACATTTGCTTTTCAGAATATTCACAGGCTGCACTAGTCGGTATTTGTTTTGTTTAAAATTTTGAATTTTAATTAAACATTTACATTTGTTTTCGTTTAAACAAATGTATATTTTTCAAAGCTACAGGTGAAAAGTTCACCTTTAGCTACAATACGAACCTTTATGTGCTCTCCAGAGCGCCATGAGGTAAGTATTAACCCCTTAAAAAAATAAAGTAAACAAATGAATACTGACAATTTTTGTTAGAATTTTTTCATATTTTTTCTTTTTCTTTTTGCGTTTTTTCTGATATTCATTTCGTTAAAATGAAACGAAAATTAGATTTTCGTCCCAAATGTGCATTTGTACGAAAACAAATGCACAGCTCTATGATATATATTTCTATATATGTAGTTTTGTGTTTATATGTGTAAATATATCTGTAAATACATAAATATAAATCAAAAACAGGATGCCACACTCCAATCAGTAAAACGATAGACTTTATTTAGATTATTAAAATCGTGACAGCATGCCACCTATAAAAATTGTGAGAGAGGAAAGGGCAGCACACGGGCTTACACGTTCGGCAGTTTGCCATATTCATAGCCTGTAATACATAAATACACATATAAATACATATGTACACACATATAAACTTACACATATATACACACACATACATATACATATTTAAACATGTATATGTATGTATCTCTATGTTAAAGCCCTTTGCAGTCCTTTTTTTTTCTAACACCTAAGATTTCATATCTTAGAGCCCTTTTTATGCAATTTTGTTTAAAATAATTGTTATTAGCTTGTGTTATTACAAATGTAACTAGATTTAAATGTATTTTTGTCTGGCGTATAGTTAACCATAGCTCTGAAGTCGTGCTATCCCAATGTGCATTAAATTCAATTGTACTCAAGCAAAAGTGTTTACTTTCAACTCATAATACGTGCACTACTTCTGACGTGCGCAAAGTGCTGCAATATACCCCTTTTCGCTTGCGCACATCTATCCCATATCCCTAAGGCACCCACACTGAATGATTAACTTAAGTTGCTCCTCATAAAAACAACTTTTAAAGGGACAGAAAAGTGGTAAAAAGTAAATACTATAATCTGTTAGACCATTTTATTATTGTAATATTGCTGACATATAATTATGTGTTTAACCCCTGCAAAGGTCAGGTCCAGAGCAGGCATTGCTAAGACCTAGCAGAATACATCTAGTGAGTCAATGACAAGAGGCATATGGGCATAGCCAGCAGTCAGCAGCTAGCTCCCAGCAGTGTCTTGTTGCTCTTGGGCCTACAGAGGTATGTTTTTTAACAAAGGATACCAAAAAACAAGTTAAATTTGGTAACCAAGGATGGATTGGCCTACCAGGAAACCAGGAGATTTCCCGGAGGGCTGCAGCAGCTGGGGCTGGAAAGCTACAATTTAAAGTGTCAGTAAACCTAAAAAATAATGTTATATAATTCTGCACATAGTGCAGAATTATATAACATTATATTAGTGGTATCGTTATAAAACTTAATATTGCCTTTGATTTTTTTATAAATATGCCTGTTTCTCAGACCCGCTCTCTGTACTCTGCTGAGCGGGTCTGTTTTTTTTACACAGCGCATCGGGCCAGCTCTGTCTGACAGCAGGAGCGAGCTGCACTTAGTGTTATGGTGCGGTCGGGCCGGGCTGTGACTATACAGCTGGCCCGATGCGCTGTGTAAACAAAAACGACCCTCTCAGCAGAGTACAGAGAGCGGGTCTGAGAAACAGGTATATTTATAAAAAAATCAAAGGCAATATTAGGTTTTATAACGATACCACTAATATAATGTTATATAATTCTGCACTATGTGCAGAATATATAACATCATTTTATAGGTTTGCTGTCCCTTTAAAGGGGTTATTAATGGATGTAAGTGCACATAACAATCTGGCACTTTCTTTTCATACAAACTAATATAATATAATTATAAAACAAAATATTAGGGGAAGGAGTATCCCAGTAATCCCCTTTGAGAAAAATTGAGTGTGTGCATTTTACTGAATCAACGGAAAATAGGACTGTTCTTCAAATTTTTACGGGGCTGCTTTTTATTCCCATGCCGGCCCTGTTGGTAATAAAAGTAAATTAAAAAGTCTCTTAAAATTTTACTTTCCATGTGAACAATGGAAGTTTAATTTTGACTTTGTCTCTTTAACTCCATCCTGCAGCACGGCAGCAGTGTAGAGAGGAGACAGAAGCAAATTATGCAAAGGGCATAAAGAGACTTTCTTTTACACTTTCTAGTTTAACCCATGATTTAAGACTGACAGTAAATAAATAATAAATGGGCAGTCTCTAACAGTGTTAAACGACTATTAAATACAGTAGAATTGCATAATCACCAGTGTATTATAAAAAGACAAAGCAATAACACTTACTTGAATTTTAAATGAGCAGTAGATTTTTTTCAGACAAATTTCAAAACTTATTTCAATTTGCCTCCCCCATATCATCTGACAGCCATCAGCCAATCAAAGACTCATTTACATATACACTGTTAACTATTGCACATGCCTTGTAGTAGCTGGTGCCACAGAAAGTCTGCATATAGAACAATTGTGCACAGTTTGAGAATTGCAGTAAATTGGAAATGATCTTAAAACTGCACGCTCTATCTGAATCATGAAAGTTTAATTTTGACTTTAGTGTACCTTTAAAGGAATATGGAACCCGTGTTCTTTTCTTGATCCAGATAGAGCATGTGATTTTAAAAACTTTCTAATGTACTTCTATTACCAATTTTATTTTGTTATCTTGTTATCTTTTGTTGAAAAGCAGGGACTTATGCTTAGGAGCACTATATGGCAGCAGTTTTGCAAGATTGTTATCCATTTGCAAGAGCACTAGAGAACAGCACTATATCCTGTCATGTAGTGCTCCAGACACCTACCTGACTTCCGCAAGCATCCACTATAGGGTTGCCACCTTTTGCCCAGAAAATTCCTGGACACCTTTTAAGTGGGCGTGGAAAGGGTGTGTCTAAGGGCGTGGCTTGGGGGCATGGCTTCTCACAGCCTCAAATTCATTATGAAATCAATATATATATATCTATCTTATTGTTAAAATCCTGTATTTGGATTTGCAGGCATTACCCAAAAACTTTAAAATTTTCCAGTCTACTTCAATATACATTATAAGGGTGAACTTTCCTTCAAAGACAAATAAAAAGAGACCAGAGAACCTTTTGTATATATTTAGACAGTATCAGCTTTATATTAATCACCTTAGCATTCTGTAGGTGTAATAAAGCAAAAACAATGCAAAAAATATATATATTTTTTTTTTCCAGGGGGTCTTTGACTCCATACAAATCTTCCCGTTATTCAGGTAGAAGTTCCAGCCTTTAAATAAACTCAGTATTAACAGTCCTTAGAGAGCACTTCAGGACAGATTTTATAATCCCCTTTTTAGGGACCTTGTAATAACTCACTTCTTTAGGGCTTATTATTTTAGAACACAGAACACCTCTACCTCCACACCTGAACTCCCCTTGGGATATCATATACTGGGGCACACAGAGGGAACTGTTAGAAGTCAGCTACCTTGAGCTTACAACCCAGAACTTAGTGCAATTAGGATTACCACCGGAATATGTATTTTTATATTAGCACAATTGTTAGTGTTACCCACGGCACAGAAAACCAAATACTTGCGATTTCCAACATATGCTTGAGCGGGTCAAATTCCCCAACTTGCCATGTAGAGTTCTGTGTACTACATGTGTTGAATTCACTACCCCGTGTAGATGGGGTATATCTTCCCCTATACTGTAGATCCTAAGCCTCCGTCCCGGCATGGATGCCACAATGCGGCCAACTTTCAGCAAGGTCTCAGCCCGTGCAACTTGAGTGGCCTTAACCACAAGCTTCGCCTCCAATTCAAAACACTGACTGCTGTAAGGCCGGACAGCCCCCATTCCTGTCACTTCCTGTACTCACAGTATGGGGGGAGGTGCCCTGTTCACTCACACATGTCAGACTCACAAGATCTAAGTTTAAAATAATAAAAATTGTTGTGTGTGACAGCGTGAGTGACAGGTAGCTGGGCAGGCCGGGACATTGGAGGCTAGTTCCGGGACACAGGACATACAGTCCCAGACCGGGACTGTCCCGGTGAGACCGGGACAGGTGGCAACCCTAATCCACTAGCCCACCCTATCTTATTCATGGACTGATGCTTCATTTAAGACTGTGACTAACAACACATTTCACTTTCTGATGGCTTGGAGAATTCTTAACACAATAACGATTTCTGTAACATTAATTGTGGTAGAGGAGGTCGAATATCTGTTGCAGTTAGGATTTGTGTCGCAGTTGTGATAACTGAGATTTTGTGGTTAAAAAGAACCATGCCTGGTGAGGTCATGGAGTTAGGGGGGTGAGGTTGTGGTTGAGTAATATTGCAGTTTGGGAGGTGGCAGCTAGGGATAAAGGGACACTAAAAGCAACAATTGTATTTCATGACTCAGATAGAGAATACAATTTTAAACAACAATCCAATTTACTTCTATTATCTAATTGTTTCCTTCTTTAGATATCCTTTGTTGAAGAAATAGCAATGCACATGTGTGAGCCAATCTCATGAGGCATCTATGTGCAGCTCCCAATCAGCAGCTACTACGCCTATCTAGATATGAGTAAATTAGAAAGATGTTTAAAATTGCATCCTCTAAAAGAAAAAAATCATAAAAGAATAAATGTGGGTTTTATGTCCCTTTAAAGAACAGTAGCATTGGTGCCTGTGTTATTGTAGGTGGGATCTAAACCTCATTAACAGCTAATAATCGCCACCAGCCATAAGTATCTATGATATTTTTTTATTATCCATTCGAATAAGAAAAAGCACATAACTTAAAGGGACAGTAAAGTCAAAATTAAATGTTGATGATTCGGATAGAGCATGCAATTTTAAACAACTTTCCAATTTACTTCTGTTATACAATTTGCTTTGTTCTCTTGGTATCTTATATTGAAGAGTAAAACTCAGTAGGCTCATACGAGCTCAGGAGTGTGCACGTGTCTTTAGTACTCTATGGCAGCAGTGTTTTGCAACATTGTATAACAAGCTACAAATAATGCTGCAAATCTCTGCTGCCATAGAGTTCTAAAGACACGTGCACACTCCTGAACTCTTATGAGCCGACCGAGTTTTACTCTTCAATATAAGATACCAAGAGAACAAAGCAAATTGGATAACAGAAGTAAATTGGAAAGTTGTTTAAAATTGCAGCTCTATCTGAATCATCAACGTTTAATTTTGACTTTACTGTCCCTTTAAGTAACTTTGGAAGATCTGATGAAGAGTAGAATTACATATCAGATATAGCCCAAAATGTATGTTATTTTACTGTAACATATTGTTTGAGGGTTTGTGGTAAGTTGTCCTGCCTTGATTTTGTTCCAGTCGATCAAAGTTTTCTACTGGAATTTTTTTATAATGAAAAATTAAATATTTTTGTAAAAGAGAACATTGTATTGTTGTATAACACACCATTTTACAATGCATGCTGGGAATTAGATTCCAGAATTACAGTGGCACAATACTGAGAGGGCAATAGGGAACTATAAATACCAGAATGCTATGTAAATCCCAAAATACTGTGTTTCTTCCTCTAAAATGGAGCTACAATGAAGAAAAAGAAACGGACATTTAGTTGTCTTTGTTTTCTGCAGTGTTTACTCCGGGTGGGACAGATACCCCCCTTAGCTTAAAGGGACAGTCTAGTTAAAATTAACTTGATCATGATTCAGAAAGTGCATGCAATTTTAAACAACTTTCCGATGTACTTTTAGCATCAAATTCGCTTCGTTCTCTTGGTATTCCATGTTGAAAGCTAAACCTAGGTATGCTCATATGCTAATTTCTAAGCCCTTGAATGTTGCCTCTTATCTCAGTGTATTTTGGCATTTGTTTTCACAGCAAGATGGCGCTAGTTCATGTGTGCCATATAGATAATATTGAGTCAGCACTGATTGGCTAAAATGCAAGTCTGTTAAAAGAACTAAAATAAGGGGGCAGTCTGCAGAGGAGTAGATAAAAGATAATCACAGCGGTAAACATTGTATTAATATAGCCATGTTGGTTATGCAATGCTGGAGAATTGGTAATAAAGGGATTATCTATCTTTTTAAACAATAACAATTCTGGAGTAGACGGTCCCTTTAAGTAACAGAAAAGGGTATAATATTTCAAACTTTAAATTGCCTTCACCCGGCTACTTCATATGCCACCCGGCTAGTAAAACTTTCTATAGAGAGCACTGCTGATTCATTACATAATTTGCGGTGACTGTAGTAGATTGCTAATCTAACTACTGGGGAAAGATTATCTAAAGCTTGCTGAAACTGCAAGATATTACAGAATCATATAAGTTTGTATTGTTACCTAGAAGCAAGGGAATAATATACTGCTTGACCTGATTACAGAAGTCTGGACCAGTACACACTGGTACACTTATGTGTACTGATTGCATTCCTGGTTTATATCATCTTTGCCCAAGTGCTGACTGCAGTATAGATTGTCATTAAAGTCTGTGGAACCTTTGTTGTACATTGCTAAACTGCTGTTTCTGGAGTGTGGTTAAAGGGACAGTAAAATTAAAAAATTCATTTAGAGAATGCAGTTTTAAAGAAAATTCCAATTTACTTATATTTAAATTTACTTATACTTAAATTTACATATATATTGATATTTGCTTCATTTTCTTGGTATCCTTTCTTGAAATTCATACCTAGTTAGGCTCAGAAGCAGCAATACACTACTGGGAACTAGCTGCTGATTGGTGGCTGCACATATATGCCTCTTGTCATTGGCTCACCAGGTGTGTTCAGCTAGCTCCCAGTAGTACATTGCTGCTCCTTTAACAAAAGGAATCATAGAATAATTTTTTTTAAATTGTATGCTCTATCTGAATCATAAAATAAAAAAATGAGTTTTATGTCTCTTTAAAATGGTATTTTTAATGAGATTTTAAAGACTACAAAAGCAGAAGTTATGGGGTGGAATTTTGTGGTCCAGAGTCTGTGGTGTCTGGGGGTGGCAGATGGATGGTCAGGTTGTTGCGTCAGACAAACCAGGGGATAAGCTTTGATATTATGAGCAGAGTTTTTGATATTTTTGCAGCATGTTTTGGGTTGTATGAGGTGTCCTGCAGCGTAAATGGGACATACATAGAACAAAATAAGGGCAGGGAGATTTACCTCCTAATTTGCAAGCTATGTAGAACTACAAGGTCCCTTAAAAGATACTAGAAATAACATTATTTATTAAAAACTTGAAATTGCACAAAAGGGAACTTCCTATCGTCTTGAGTATCTGACTCCAAATAACTGATATAGAAAAACTTAACCAAATGTAACTGTAATTATATTTACTATGAAATGAACACACTCACACAAGAGGTGGAAATAAGACCCGTGGGTCGCATTTATTATAGAACAATGATAAGAACCGTCAGCAACTTAAATAAATAACTAAACAGGTAGCGGCAATCAGGGCCTAAGTATAGATACCTCTGCACAATACATGCTCATGGGCCCAAAGCTGCTGACAACAAGCGGAGCTGAGCTTCACGCAACATATTGTGAGTTCTCGGCCTGCCACAAACCAGTTAGGGAATCCTTAAGGTTTGAGCTTGAGGACAAAACCCTTACTGCATTGGCCGTCACCTGACCTTGTTACAGCCAGCAACTAGGGTCCTGACCACCCGCCATAAGAGGAGAGACCCGCTAAACAGGGCCAGACTCTTGCCGCCACACCCAATTACTAATTTAGAAGTATGGCATGCCAAATATTATGTAAGAACAAATCAACAACCATATCCGTTAAATGTACTCCATACGGGCAAAAAAGACTTTTATCAGCTGACGACATATTCCCATGTTCATAACAAAACCCTCAAGCTCCTCCAAACTTGTGCATGTCCCTATTAATTTTTTTATGAACTTACAACGCTGCCTTATGGCACACCAAGTGCCTCAACGTCAATCTGGGAATAATGTTGGACGAGCCGATCCGCACACAAGGCAACCACACACTAAGCCAGCACAGATCTGCCTGCATGATTTTAATTAATTCAAGAGTGGGAACAGCTCCCACATCATTGCCGCCCAGATGAATTATAATGATTTGAGGTTTTTCTCACCTCCTGGCGGCATCCTGTAATAACGCAATCACAGCTGCCCAGCAAAACCCCCTACTCCCTAACCATCAAGCAACAGCCCTAGACAGAGGGAGTAAAAGCTAGATATTATCTGGTACTGCAAACGATCAAATTGCCGCCCAATGCACAAAGGAATACCCAACTATCCAGATCTGGAAAAGACACAACAGTTACAAACAAAAGGACACCACCTTTAACAATAACACAATGGTCAAACATTTTACTGAACTGATGCAGAGGTCTGACGTATGATCTGTAGCTCTGGAATCGCCAATGGCCCAATGAAATAAGGTCCGCAGAACATCCCAACTCTGCTGCAGTCATTGCAGCACCTACTCTAAACAAGTGAGGGACAATACAAGATGGGTAGAGACCTGCCCACTGTTCGACCTAGCCCAGAACTTTCCTGAATTGAAACCTAGTCAATGGTGATCCATCGGCGTGAATCAAATCCACGTCCAACTTAGCCATTATTGCACCTTGTCCTACCATCTGCACCAGATGAAGAAAGCATAAAACAGAGGGGCGCCTCATGTGTATATCAGCATATTCGGTATAGAACATAAAGATGTTCAAGCCAAATCAGTACTCATATTTTGTACGAGTACACATATGTACTGGTAGAAGCAGGCTGGTGACTCAGGGTGTACCAGCTAACCCCCTCCCGGCTCCAGGTGTGCCCTAATCTGGCCCGTTTCCTTAGTTCCCATTCTGTGGAACTCCCTGCCTCGCTCCACAAGACTCTACCCTAGTTTTAACAGCTTCAAGCACTCCCTAAAGACTCTACTATTCAGGGATGCATGCATTTCAGCTTTAAAACAGCAACGCAGTCATTACGAGTCTTGTCGGTATAGCTGTAACGCAAGCATTTTAGCCTGTAATGCAATGTTAGTCCTGTACACAAAAAAAATTACGTTTTTGTGTGGGATTTCCCTAGCGCTGCCATTACAAGTTTTGCGGTGAGGCTAAAAACTTGCGTTACACCCTATACCGACACAATCCGTTTCACAATCTGAGACCAGTAGTTATGAGTTTTACGCAACAAAACTGTTACACAAAACTCATAACTAAACTGTTACAAAGTACACTAACGCCCATAAACTACCTATTAACCCCTAAACCGAGGCCCTCCCGCATCGCAAACACTATATTAAAGTTATTAACCCCTAATCTGCCGCTCCCGACATCGCCGCCACTAATAAAATTTATTAACCTCTATTCCGTCACTCCCTGACATTGCCACCACTATAATAAAGTTATTAACCCCTATTCCCCCACACCCCAACATCGCCCACACTATAATAAAGATATTAACCCCTATTCCGCCGCTCCCCGACATCGCCGTCACTAAATAAACCTATTAACCCCTAAACCTCTGGCCTCACACATCACTACCACTAAATAAACCTATTAACCCCTAAACCGCCACCCCCTCCACATCGCCAAAAACTAAATTAAACTATTAACCCCTAAACCTAACAACCCCCTAACTTTAAATGAAAATTACGCCAGATGTCATCCTGAAGACATCTGGCATTGAGCATTGTCTTCATACGTTCGCCACCATATACTGAATCTTCAATGCAAGGGAGTCTTCAAAATGGCGTTCCTTGCATTCCTATTGGCTGATTTGATTTGTGAAATTCAAATTAGCCAATAGGATGAGAGCTACTGAAATTCTATTGGCTGTTCAAATCAGTCAATAGGATGAGAGCTACTGAAATTCTATTGGCTATTCAAATCAGCCAATAGAATTTCAGAAGCTCTCATCCTATTGGCTGATTTGAACAGCCAATAGGATTTCAGTAGCTCTCATCCTATTGGCTGATTTGAATTTCACAAATCAAATCAGCCAATAGGAATGCAAGGGATGCCATTTTAAAAAAGGCTCCCTTGCATTGAAGATTCAGTATACGCGGCGACCGTATGAAGAGGATGCTCCGCGTCGGATGTCTTCAGGATGTACCCGCTCCGCGCCGTCAGGATGAAGATAGAAGATGCCACTTGGATGAAGATAGAAGACTCCAACTGGATAGATAAAGACCTCACTACCTGGATGCAGACTTCTCCGCCTGGATGAGGATGGATGTCCGGACTTCAGAAACTGTAAGTGGATCGTTGGGGGTTAGTGTTAGGTTTATTTTAACTTTCTTTTGGGTGGGTTTATTTTTTAGATTAGGGTTTGGACTTTTCTTAAAAGAGCTGAATGCCCTTTTCAGGACAGGAAAAAGAGCTGAATGCCCTTTTCAGGGCAATGGGTAGCTTATTTTTTTTTAGAGTTAGGTTTTTTATTTTGTGGGGTTGGTTGGGTGGTGGGTTTTACTGTTGGGGGGTCTTTGTATTTTTTTTCAGGGAAAAGAGCTGATTTCTTTAGGACAAAGGCTAGGGTTTTTTTTATTTTCGGGGGCTTTTTTATTTTTATAGGGCTTTTAGATTAGGTGTAATTGTTTTTAATTTGGATAATTTTGTTTGTTATCTTTCGTAATTTAGTGTTTGTTATTTTTTGTACTTTAGTATTTTCTTATTTTTTGTAATTTAGTATTTTTTATTTTTTTGTAATTGTAGATTTAATTTTTTTAGTAGTGTTAGTTTTTTTAATTTGTAATTTAATTTATTAAATTGATAGTTATTTTAATTTTAGTATAATAGTAATGTTAGTTTAATTTATAGTTTAAACTTAGGTTTTTTTAATTTCCCAGGTAGGTTTTTTTAAAATTTAAGATAGGGGTCTTGTCATTTTAATTTAAAGTGAGGGGGTTGTTAGGTTTAGGGGTTAATAGTTTAATTTAGTAATTAAATTCACTCTACGGGTCCTTCTTACTGACGCAGTCAGCCCTGGTGTGGGAGTCCCCACAATGCTTGCACACATGCCAGAAGGAGCTTTCAGCACACTACGGAGGCCTGCCGTCAAAAATTAGAGGGTTGACGTGAAGGACTGTTTAGAGGGAGAAAGAGTAAGGGACTTTAAGTAGCACTCATTCCTATCCTTAAACTATAAACTTTAATAATATCATTTTAAAATTACAGATAAGCTCTGTGTTCCACACTGAATTTAACACCCTTCCCCTAAAATAGCGTGTGTCACTTCCCTGTTTCCTGGCCGATAGCAGGAAACGTCAGCTTCAGGTGACAGAAGTGATTACATGCAGTTAAAATAAATAAACTTTGTCAAAGATAAAAAAAATTAAACAAACGCGTTTCAGCCGATATAATGGCCTTTCTCAATGTTAGACTTAATGGAAATGATCATTTCCATTAGTTTAACATTGAGAAAGGCCGTTATATATATATCGGCTGAAACGCGTTTGTGTAAAAAAAATTATTCTGCTAAATCCAAGAACATTTCTATTTAACAATTACTAATATATCATGTACAACACACCTGTGGGTATTATATTTATTTATCTATTTTTCTTCATACCCTTACCCACTGTCATTATGGTGATGAGGTTGTTAATGTGTAATCTTAGAAGAATTGGAAGGATAGGGGTTAAATCCCAGTCTTTGGTTTTAGACAATTGAAATTAACTCAAGTATAAAAGGGGCCGGGAAAGGCCAATTGACCACACTACGATTACGGCTCAGTAGCCGAAACGTGTCAGTGGGTCATTGGGATTCAGCCTGTATCCTTCGACCTTTGCTGTTTGCAGTTACAGAAGATTTTATGAGATTTTTTGGAATAAAGTACTTATTTTACACCTATCCCATGTGGGTGCTCCTACTTTTGTGTCTTTGAATTTGTTCGTTGGAATACCAGTGAGCACTCGCTGGGATTGGTTCCCTTGCACCCCCACTACAGGTCACGTGACCGAAGTTTTGCCTCTTACGTCACAGGCCACACACGCATCCAGCCGAGGGAGGAGAGCGGACGCTAAACGCTGGAGTCGGATAACTGGACATCTGCAATGAGTAGAGTCTCCATAGAGATCCGCTGGCAGAACCAGATGATTAGGATCGAGGAGATGAAGTCCGGATGTTATCAAGTTTGCCGTGAGTGATATCCAGTTTGGAGGCTGATATTGTGTGTGCTTTGGAGATTGCTGTTTGAAATACACCAAACATATAGAGGTGTGTGTGTCACGGAGGCAGAGGCAGTGGGAAGTTTCAATGGATCTGTGAGAAAGGGATTACCTGTAGGTGCTAGGCACAAGTGGTATTTGTGTCCTAAGATTCAGGCTCACGGCCCATAGAAAGCATGGCTGTGTTAAATCCTCAATCAGTTTGCACGATTGTGGCCTAAGCATAGTATGTCTGCGGCGGAGAGGCTCATCAGGTTGGTGCAGTGAGCCATTAGTCATGCTCGCGGCATAAAGAAAGTAAGGGTGGTGTGATTAAGGACTCTCTATCTCACTTGCGGCCTAAGGCAGGAGCTCATAGGGGCTCGGAGGTTGGCATTATAGAGGAGGCTAGCAGGGCACCAGGATTAAGTGTTCATGAGGTGGCAGGTGTGGGATCTCTATGCGCTTGTTGTACTCTGGTCCGGGGCTGTTGCATGTTGTGTCTTGGGTCGCTGTGGTCTGAGATGGCAGAGGGTGGGCCCGAAGAAGGTGAAGAAATGCTTCCGGTTCTTTCCATCCTGCTACCTGGAGAAGAGGCATGATCAAGCCCTTTCCATCTTAAAGTACATGGACTTCATCAATAGCGTCCATAGAAAGTATTGAGAAGGTGTTTAGAGGGAATATAACATGCCCTTCTGCAGGAAGATGACGGCAATCCTTTACTGGATTTTGGGGCTATCAACATGCAACTTTGGGTGAATCTGATTCCTGAAAGGCCCCCTTTACCAGTCCCTGAGTCTAGCAGTGTGGTTTCACGTCAACCCTAGGAAAAGGAATTGTTACTGGCACTACATATAAAGGTAGGAAAAATACCACTTAAATAAAAGATTGGTACAGGTGCTGTCCCTTTAAATAGACATATAGGACTGTTTAGAGGGAGAAAGAGTAAGGGACTTTAAGTAGCACTCATTCCTATCCTTAAGGTAACACTTTAAAAATAAACTTTAATAGTATAAGTTTAAAATTACAGATAACCTTTGTGTTCCACACTGAATTTAACACCCTTCCCCTAAAATAGCGTGTCACTTCCCTATTTCCTGGTCGATAGCAGACACAGAATGTGATGTACAATATATAGGCCTTACCACAAGAGAGGTGAGGTATAGAATTTGCAAGCATTTGTCCAGCATCAAGCTAGGCAAACTGACCACACCATTAGTTCTTCACTTCAAAAATATCCATAATAAAAACAGTAAATATCTTAGATGGACCATAGTGGAAACTATCAAACCCAATATCAGGGGAGGTGATAGGGAGTCCATGTTGGGTAAGAGAGAAGTTTTCTGGATACACAGACTGAAGACTAGAACACCATATGGTTTTAAGTCTTCAAGACTGTGTATCCAGAGCAATACATTATTCTTTATTGTTTAATATTGTCTTATATATATATCGGATGAATCCACATTTATGTTCAATATGACAATATATGATTGGAATGCTTCAACATTATGGTATTAAGACAACAGTTATGATACCAAACACCAAAAAGGAAGTCTAATTATTACTACTACAACATATTGTGTTATGTGGGTACATACATATATCTGTATATATATATATATATATATATATATATATATATATATATATATATATATGTACATGGATATGTTTGTTAAATAATGCATAGTACACATTAAGATTTTCTGTTAATGTTTGTTTATCCACAAGTCTGTGTATCCATTTGTCCCTGGCAATCTGGGTGTCTATAGGTACCAGTCTGTGTATATATAAAATTGATGACATCTAGTCAAAGATACGCTTTGAATACTCTGATACAATTGTTATTACACATATGAAATCAAAAGACTAGTTGTAATGATATATTATGTATTGTAGATATGTTCTGTAGATATACATTTTTGAACATTTTTGCAAATTATTCTGCTAAATCTAAGAACATTTCTATTTAACAATGACTAATATATCATGTACAACACACCTATGGGTATTCTATTTATTTATCTATTTTTCTTCACACCCTTACCCACTGCCATTATGATGATGAGGTTGTTAGTGTGTAATCTTAGAAGAATTGTAAGGATAGGGGTTAAATCTAAGGATGCACCGATACCGATACTAGTATCGGTATCAGTGCCGATACTGAGCATTTTCACAAGTACTTGTACTCGTTTCCAATGCTCCAATGCCTCAGCCGATACGTTTTGAGCCCTGTGAGTGAAGGAGGGACGTGACGTGAGGGAGCTTCTGCCACACTAATACAAATCAGAGAGCGCGCTACAGCAGAGGGGGGCGGGGATCGCACAATTGCAGGGAGCTAACACCTAACAAGGTTGACTCAGACATCGACGGCGCGTGGAGATTGCAGTCAGCAGCCAGGTTAGGTGTGTGATTAAAATATTGCAGCCAGCAGCTTTTCCTGAAGTCGTCCGGTATTAAAAGATAGCAGACAGGTTAGGAGATTTTTTGCTTAAAGGGACAGTTCACCCAAAAACTTTCTCACCTTTAAATTATTCCCAATGATCCTTTTTACCTTCTAGAGTGTATTAAATTTGTTGCAAGTAGCTCCTTTACTCATATTTCAGCATTTGCAATAGCTGATTTAGCTTGTGGTTTCCCAACCTATACTGAAAGTTTTGATACTGGCGTATACGCTATTGACAAGCCTAAGTAAACACAACTAGCAGAAGAGATTACAGGTATACCCCGCTCATACAGCGGGTTAGGGACCGGAGCCTCGCTGTAAAGTGAAAACCGCCTTAAAGTGAACCAAGGCGGTTTTAGCTTCCTTTTCACTTGCCAGTGTGTTTAAAAACATGAAAACATGTTTGAACTAACATATATTAGAGGTGCAATAGTGCTATGTTTAGTTTAACACTCGCACAGCACAGTATTCAATTAGTATTCAATAAATACTGTACCTGTAAAATAGTGACAATTACTGTAGTAAAACTTGTCAGACTATAACACTGAGACACAGATTGTGCAGTAATGCTGTAAAAAGGGTGAATTGCGCATAGCAAAATGGTGCCAGTCACTTTTCTCACAATCTCACAAAGATTACAGCACTGTTTCAAACTTCTTGGAAGTTGAACTTCAGTTCCACAAAGCGCTGTATTAGCGAAACGCTGTAAAGTGAAGTGCTGTAAAGTGAGGTATACCTGTACACCCTCATTGGGGGCATGATAGTTAATTAATAAAATGATAATTTTCCATTGTTCTCTCTATGTATTGAGCTTTGGTGTTCCAGACAAATATAAGATAAGGAAGCAAGTATGTGTACACAAAGTGATAACATAATGAGATCTGATATTACCTGAAGCTCAACCCATTGTAATAGGCTGTGGTTTCAAAGCACAAAACCAGCTACTTCAGATACACAAATAAACCCGAAAATGCAATTTCTCAAATATTTTATAGTCTGCAGTTGGTATAACAAGTCATTTAAAATACATTTATGGAAAAACAATTTTACAGTGTACTGTCCCTTTAAGCTTTTATGTGTAGTAGGTCCGTGACTGTTATAAACAGGGTTCACAAAACAGCATTTGAACTTTTAAGTTAACACACCATTAACAGCCATCTCCCAATGAATCGGAGTGTTATATAACTAACTAGTCTACCCCCAATCTGTGGAATGTATTAATTAGTCCCAGACAGGGTATAAAATCAAGTTTCAGAGCACTGTAATAACATAGTCCCAGGAATCGGAGATACTTAAAAAGTCTTGTTTATTAATTATGTATTAAAAACGCCTAAGCAGTGTAGCAGACATATCAATCTCCACTGATTCCAACACCGGAGTGTGCCAATAGCATTACAGTTCTTCATACTTCTAAAGAAGCCATTTTCAAACATTAGTTAGTCTGACTCTGTTGTAATGTGCTTGGGAAACTGTCACATGACAATAAAAAAGTATAGGTAATTGGTATTGGCAAGTACTCAAAAAAGTATCGGTATTTTCTTAAAAAAATGGTATTGGTGCAATCCTAGTTAAATCCCAGTCTTTGGTTTTAGCCCATTCAAATTAACTCTTAAGTTTAAAAGGGGCCAGAAAAGGCCAATTGACCACACTATGATTATGACTCATTAGCCGAAATGCGTCAGTGGGTCATTGGGATTCAGCCTGTATCCTTCGACCTTTGCTGTTTGCAGTTACAGAAGATTTTATGAGATTTTTTGGAATAAAGTACTTATTTTACACCTATCCCATAGAGGTGCTCCTACTTTTTTGGTATTTGAACCTGAATCTTAGGAGCCATGCTGCACCATGCACCCTCCCCCAGAGCCTGCCCCCCCTCTCTGAGGTACCCCCTTCTTACCTTCAGTATATGGGGGGAAGACTCTGTGCTTGGCACCACCTTTCAGCACAGAGACTGATGAAACACAGTGCCCCATCCAGGCATATGAGGTCATTGACAGGACAATGTAATATAATTTTATTAAAAATAATGCCTCTGAAACATAAATAATGCAACATATATGGTGTTTGGTATCAAAATACTCCTCACAACATCACTAAGGGATTGGCTATCTGTGTTTAGAAATATATATGCATATCAGAAGTTATAAGGTGTTCTATAATTTCAGCCAAAGACTGTGAAACTTTATGACATGTTGTAAAAAGAGGGGTTTGGATATTTCTGGCAAAGGAGGGGAGTGGATATTTCTGGCCCCTCTGTAAGAAGGTTAAGTCAAGTAATTTTATATCAGAGAAACAGGTATAACATTTTGTGTCTAACAATACAAGTTGTTCATTCTACATGGGAGGCTGTGTATCAATAAAGTGAGTGACCATATTTTCCTAGCCAATCTCCCTGATGCAGATACCTAAGCTAGGAAAGTATAAGGTTTCTGTTATTTCGCCTTTCTTTTACAAGATATGACAAGTCCACGGATTTCATCCTTACTTATGGGATATCACCTCCTGGTCAGCAGGAGGAGGCAAAAAGCACCACAACAGAGCTGTATATATAGCTCCTCCCTTCCCTCCCACTCCAGTCATTCTCTTTGCCTGTGTTAGTGTAGGAAGAGGTAAAGTGAGGTGTTAGTTTAGATTCTTCTATCAAGATTTTATTGTTTTTTTAAATGGTGCCAGTGAGTACTATTTTTCTCAGGGGAGAGCATCAGGTGTTTTCACAACGGGAACTGAGGAGATTCTATATTCTCTGTTCACTCCCCATGCTGGTGCTGCTCTGCTGATGGTCTTATCAGATTATACATAAGGCCCTGTTGTCTCCACAGATCTACAGGAGGTGATGACAAGAGACCTCTTCTTCGTGTGGGACAGATTCACATTGTGATCAACACTGCGGTATGTACAGTCTTTTTGTTTCTGGGGAGACAGTGAAGCTCAGAACAGACTGGTCGTTACTTGCTACAACATAAAAGGGGTAAAAATTAACTTACAAGTGTTATGCAACAAATTTCACTGTTATATTATTTATGTGTATTGCAGTGGGTGGTGTATATATGGCCCGGTTTAAGGCAAAAGAACCGGTAACTTTGATTTGCAGGCTGACGCTGGGGATTGGATTACGCTCTATGTCTACTTGGGGAGTTATTACTCCGTGGACGACAGTACACATTACATTAAATTTGGCATTGAGGGGACACATTGCTATCACAGTCGGGTCTACCTGACATTAATATTGCCCACGCAGTTGTTTTTTTCTATGGGCCGACAGTACACAGAGGAGTTTTTTCCCATACCGCCCATGAAGGGCGGGGCTTAGTTTGCGCGTTTAGTTGCACACTTGCTTATACGGCTCAGACAACGGAGGACTTAGGCAACAGTTATATTGGAGGTTATATTGGAGGCTCCGGTGTTTCCTATATCCGCTTGGCCTCAAGATTGCAAGCGGTCCTAGGCGGCAGTTCACGGAGGTCATTGGTTGTGAGGTAGGCGCCACAGCAGAGCTGTGGCTTGGTGCAGGGGTTAGCTTGTCATCCCATACAAAGGGTTATTAATAACCTTAGGGTGGAATAAGTTAGATTATATAACTCCTAATTTCTACTTGCACGTTTGCAGTAAAATTTGCAGTAAAAATTTGCTTTTAATATTTAAAGGCGCAGTACATATTTTGCAATTATTATTTTTTTCTATACCACGACCAATATTGCACTTTGTTTTTCTTTTATCATGGCTAACCTACTAGAACATACTTGTTCTATGTGTTTAGCTGCCAATGTGGAACCCCCTCTTACATTTTGTCCCTCATGTACTGAGAGGGCTTTACAATTTAAAGAGCAAATCTTTTTCAAGGATAGTATATCTAATGATGCTACTCGGTTTGAGACTCAGGGTATGCCACAAACTTCTCCCCAAGCGTCACAGCCTTTAACACCCGCTCAAGCGCCATCAGCTGCATCCATCTAATTTACTCTGCAGGATATGGCAGCAGTTATGTCATCCACTCTTACAGAGGTTTTGTCTAAGTTGCCAGTATTGCAAGGCAAACGTAGTAGAAAAGAGAACCAGGTGGTCCAGGCTTCTGATTCCTTGATGGCGATCCCTGAAGTACACTCCCAGGGTTCTGAAGTGGGAGGTAGGGAGGCTCTATCTGACGGGGAATTGTCTGATTCAGGAAGTATATTGCCCCAGACAGATTAGGACGTAATGTCCTTCAGATTTAAGCTTGAACATCTCCATCTGTTGTTGCATGAGTTTTTGCTGACTCTGGATGACTGTGACTCTATTGTGGTCCCACCAGAGAAATTGTGTAAGATGGACAAATATTTAGAGGTCCCTTCTTATTCTGATGTTTTTCCGGTTCCTAAGAGAATTTCGGAAATTATTACACGGGAATGGGAAAGACCGGGTATTCCATTATCACCATCCCCTACTAATGTACCCTATAGCGGACACCGTTCGGGATTCTTGGCAGACGGTCCTTAAGGTGGAGGGAGCTATATCTACCCTGGCTAAGCGTACGACTATCCTTATTGAGGACAGCTGTGCATTCAAAGACCCTATGGACAAGAAGTTGGAGGGTCTTCTAAAAAAGCTGTTTATTCATCAAGGTTTTCTATTAAAACCGACGGCCTGCATTGTACCAGTCACAACTGCGGCTGCCTTTTGGTTTGATGCCTTAGAAGAGTCTCAGTAAGACTGAGACTTCCTTAGAGGAAATTCTGGATAGAATAAAGGCCCTTAAGCTGGCGAATTCTTTTGTTATGGATGCCGTTTTCCAGATCGCCAAATTGGCGGCTAAGAATGTAGGATTTGCCATTTTAGTGCGCATAGCCTTATTGTTAAAATCTTGGTCTGCGGATGTGTCCTCTAAATCCAAGCTTTTGGCTATTCCTTTCAAAGGTAAGACCTTATTCAGACCTGACTTGAAAGAGATAATTTCTGACATTACGGGAGGTAAGGGTCACCTTTTACCTCAGGATAAAACATCTAAGCAGAGGGGCAGACAGAGTAATTTTCGTTCCTTTCGAAATTTCAAGGGAGTCCCCTCTTCCTCTTCTGTTAAGCAGGAAGGTAATTTTGCACAAGCCAAGCCCGTCTGGAGACCTAACCAGGCTTGGAACAAGGGTAAACAACCCAAGAAGCCAGCTGCTGCTCCCAAGACAGCATGAAGGGACGGCCCCCAATCCGGGACCGGATCTAGTAGGGGGCAGACTTTCTCTCTTTGTACAGGCTTGGATAAGAGATGTTCAAGATCCATGGACACTGGAAATCGTGCCTCAAGAGTATCAGCTGGAGTTCAAACATTCCTTCCCAAGGGGAAGGTTCCTTCTTTCACAATTGTCTGTAGACCAGATAAAAAGAGAGGCGTTCTTATGTTGTGTAAAAGACCTCTCCACTATGGGAGTAATTTGTCCCATTCCAATACAGGAACAGGGACAGGGGTTTTACTCAAATCTTTTTGTGGTTCCCAAAAAAGAAGGAACGTTTCGACCCATTCTAGATCTCAAGAGTCTAAACAAGTTTCTCAGAGTTCCATCCTTCAAGATGGAGACTATTCGGACAATTCTTCCATTGATCCAGGAGGGTCAATATATGACTACCGTGAACTTAAAGGATGCATACCTTCACATTCCTATCCACAAAGATCATCAACAGTTCCTAAGATTTGCTTTCCAGGACAAACATTTTCAGTTCGTGGCTCTACCATTCAGGCTGGCCACGGCACCCAGGATCTTCACGAACGTTCTAGGGTCTTTGCTGGCGGTTCTCAGATTGCGGGGCATTGCGGTGGCGCATTATCTGGACGACATTCTGATCCAAGCGTCGTCTTATCAACTGACAAAGTCTCATACTGACATGGTTCTGTCCTTTCTAAGGACTCACGGGTGGAAGGTGAATCTAGAAAAGAGTTCACTAATTCCACAGACAAGGTTTCCTTTCCTGGGAACTCTAATAGATTCTATATCCATGAAAATCTTCTTGACGGATGTCAGGAAGTTAAAGATTATGAGTACATGCTGAGCCCTTCAGTCCAATCCTCGGCCATCAGTGGCTCAGTGCATGGAGGTAATTGGATTGATGGTGGTGGCAATGGACATCATTCCGTTTGCTTGTTTTCATCTCAGACCTCTACAACTGAGCATGCTCAGACAGTGGAATGGAGACTATGCAAATTTATCTTCTCAGATAGATCTGGATCAAGAGACAAGAGACTCTCTTCTTTGATGGTTGTCGCAGGATCATCTGTCCCAAGGGATGTGCTTCCGCAGACCCTCATGGATGATAGTGACAACAGATGCCAGTCTACTAGGATGGGGAGCAGTCTGGATTTCCCTGAAGGCTCAGGGTGTGTGGACTCGGTCGGAGTCTCTACTTCCAATCAATATTCTTGAATTGAGAGCGATATTCAATGCGCTTCAGGCTTGGGCCTCTAGTTATCAAGCCGTCAACCGCAAATACGCTGGAATTCCGCAGCGTATTTGTGGCGAGGCTGATTTGCTGTAGTTATCAAGCCCTACAGACCGTCAAAAGTAGAATCTAGTGACGTAAGCTACGATCCGCCGGACTCAGTCTGAAACAGATCGATTCTTACGCCACTCCAGATGTGCCGAACGCCCTGGAGGCGGCGGATCCCATAGGAATCAATGGGAGTCTGACAGCAGCGAGAGCTCATGTTCGCTGGTGCCCGATATCCCATTGATTTCTATGGGAAATGCCTGCACCTAACATCCTAACATGTACCCCGAGTCTAAACACCCCTAATCTGCCCCCCCTACACCGCCGCCACCAACATTATACTTTTTAACCCCTAAACCGCCGCTCCCGGACCCCCGCCGCAACTAAATAAACTTACTAACCCCTAAACCGCCGCTCCCGGACCCCGCCGCAACTAAATACAATTATTAACCCCTAAACTGCCGCTCCCGGAGCCCGCCACCACCTACATAATACCTATTAATCCCTAAACTGCCGCCCCCTATACCGCCGCCACCTATATTAAATTTATTAACCCCTATCCTGCCCCCCCCTATACCGTCGCCACCTATCTTAAAGTTATTAACCTCTATCCTGCCCCCCCTATACCGCCGCTTCTATATTAAACTTATTAACCCCTAAACCTAAGTCTAAGCTAGGTTGAACGACCAAGGCACTGCCAAGGCATCTATCAGTTGGCCTGAGGATCCCTGGACCTGGATCCGTATCTCGGGAGTTTGGCATTCTGACGAGACGCCATCAGATCCAATTCCGGTCTGCTCCACCTGAGAATCATGGTGGCAAAGACTTCCGGATGGAGTTCCCATTCCCGTGGATGAAACATCTGTCTGCTCAAAAAATCCGGCTCCCAGTTGTCCACTCCTGGGATGTAGATTGCTGACAGATAACAAGAGTGAGCCTCCGCCCACCGAATTATCTTGGATACTTCTGTCATCGCTAAGGAACTCCTTGTTCCTCCCTGATGATTGATGTAGGCCACAGTTGTGATGGCCTCTAGTTATTAAGCTCTGTACTTACCTGCATTCGCTGGCCCCAATACGCCCGCCTAAGTTCGCCTAACCTTGCTGCCGTGGACCTGAACACACTCGCCAAATTTATCAATAAAGCTGTCAAAAAGCCGCGCACCAAGTACGGAGCGATGAGCAGTGGACTGTGATATTTATCAGTCATTGATCTCGCTGCTCTTCGGCTTTTTCCAGCTTTATTGATACCCCTGTCACTAAGCACCCACACTATACTATACTGTTATACCCCCTATACCGCCGCTCCCGGAACCCCCCGCAACTATAATAAATATGTTAACCCCTAAACTGCCGCACCCAGACCCCGCCGCAACTATAATAAATATATTAACCCCTAAACCGCTGCTCCCTGACCCCGCCGCCACCTACATAATACCTATTAACCCCTAATCTGCCGCCCTATATTAAATTTATTAACCCCTATCCTGCCCCCCTATACCGCCGCCACTAAATTAAACTTATTAACCCCTAAACCTGTCTAACCCTAACCCTCACACTCCCCTAACTTAAATATTATTTAAATAAATCTAAATAAAATTTACTATTATTAACTAAATTATTCCGATTTAAAACTAAATACTTACCTATAAAATAAACCCTAAGATAGCTACAATATAACTGATAGTTATATTGTAGCTATTTTAGGATTTAATTTTATTTTACAGGCAACTTTGTATTTATTTTAACCAGGTACAATAGTTATTAAATAGTTATTAACTATTTAATAACTACCTAGCTAAAATACTTACAAAATTACCTGTAAAATAAATCCTAACCTAAGTTACAATTAAACCTAACACTACACTATCATTAAATTAATTGAATAAATTAGCTACAATTACCTAAAATTAAATTCAATTAAATAAACTAAACTATAGTACAAAAACAAACAAACACTAAATTACAGAAAATAAAAAAAGAATTACAAGAAGTTTAAACTAATTACACCTAATCTAAGCCCCCTAATAAAATAAAAAAGCCCCCCAAAATAAAAAAATGCCCTACACTATTCTAAATTACTAAGTATTCAGCTCTTTTACCAGCCCTTAAAAGAGCTTTTTGCGGGGTATTGCCACAAAGTAATTAGCTCTTTTACCTGTAAAAAAAAATACAACCCCCCCCAACATTAAAACCCACCACCCACATACCCCTACTCTAACCCACCCACCCCCCCCTAAAAAAAACTAACACTAACCCGCTGAAGATTACCCTACCTTGAGCCGTGTTCACCCAGCTGGGCCAAATTCTTCATCTAAGCGGGGCAAGAAGAGGTCCTCCATCCGGAAGAAGTCTTCATCCAAGCGGCGTCTTCTATCTTCATCCAACCGCGGCTCCATCTTGCAGACCTCCGACGCGGAATATCCTGCTGGCCCGACGACTACCCAACGTCATCCAAGATGGCGTCCCTCGAATTCCGATTGGCTGATAGGATTCTATCAGCCAATCGGAATTAAGGTAGGAAAAATCCGATTGGCTGATTAAATCAACCAATCGGATTGACCTTGCATTCTATTGTCTGTTCAATAGAATGCGAGGTCAATCCGATTGGCTGATTGAATCAGCCAATCGGATTTTTCCTACCTTAATTCCAATTGGCTGATAGAATCCTATCAGCCAATCGGAATTCGAGGGACGCCATCTTGGATGACGTCCGGCTTAAAGGAACCTTCATTCGTCGGGTAGTCGTCGGGCCAGCAGGCCAGCAGGATGTTCCGCCGCTTGGATGAAGACTTCTACCGGATGGAGGACCTCTTCTTGCCCCGCTTGGATGAAGAATTCGGCCCAGCTGGGTGAACACGGCTCAAGGTAGGGTAATCTTCAGCGGGTTAGTGTTAGTTTTTTTAAGGGGGGGTTGGGTGGGTTAGAGTAGGGGTATGTGGGTGGTGGGTTTTAATGTTGGGGGGTTGTATTTTTTTTTTACAGGTAAAAGAGCTGATTACTTTGGGGCAATGCTCCGCAAAAAGCTCTTTTAAGGGCTGGTAAAGGAGCTGATTACTTTGTAATTTAGAATAGGGTAGGGCATTTTTTCATTTTGGGGGGCTTTTTTATTTTATTAGATTAGGTGTAATTAGTTTAAACTTCTTGTAATTCTTTTTTTATTTTCTGTAATTTAGTGTTTGTTTGTTTTTGTACTATAGTTTAGTTTATTTAATTGAATTTAATTTTAGGTAATTTTAGTTAATTTATTTAATTAATTTAATGATAGTTTAGTGTTAGGTTTAATTGTAACTTAGGTTAGGATTTATTTTACAGGTAATTTTGCAAGTATTTTAGCTAGGTAGTTATTAAATAGTTAATAACTATTTAATAACTATTGTACCTGGTTAAAATAAATACAAAGTTGCCTGTAAAATAAAATTAAATCCTAAAATAGCTACAATATAACTATCAGTTATATTGTATCTATCTTAGGGTTTATTTTATAGGTAAGTATTTAGTTTTAAATCGGAATAATTTAGTTAATAATAGTAATTTTTATTTAGATTTATTTAAATAATATTTAAGTTAGGGGGTGTGAGGGTTAGGTTAGACTTAGGTTTAGGGGTTAATAAGTTTAATTTAGTGGCAGCGGTATAGAGGGGCAGGATAGGGGTTAATAAATTTAATATAGGGGGTGGCAGATTAGGGGTTAATAGGTATTATGTAGGTGGCGGCGGGTCAGGGAGCAGCGGTTTAGGGGTTAATATATTTATAGTTGCGGCGGGGTCCGGGTGCGTCAGTTTAGGGGTTAACATATTTATTATAGTTGCGGCGGAGTCCGGGAGCGGCGGTATAGGGGGTAAAATCTTTATTTAGTTGCGGGGGGCCGCGGTATAGGGGTAAAATATTTATTTAGTTGCGGGGGGCTCCGGGGTCAGCGGTATAGGGGGTAAAATATTTATTTAGTTGTGGGGGGCTCCGAGGGCGGCGGTATAGGGGTAAAATCTTTATTTAGTTGCGGGGGGCTTCGGGGGTGGCGGTATAGGGGGTAAAATCTTTATTTAGTTGCGGGGGGCTCCGAGGGCGGCGGTATAGGGGGTAAAATCTTTATTTAGTTGTGGGGGGTTCCGGGAGCGGCGGTATAGGGGTATAACAGTATAGTATAGTGTGGGTGCTTATTGACAGGGGTATCAATAAAGCTGGGAAAAAGCCGAAGAGCAGCGAGATCAATGACTGATAAATATCACAGTCCGCTGCTCATCGCTCCGTACTTGGTGCACGGCTTTTTGACAGCTTTATTGATAAATTTGGCGAGCGTATTCAGGTCCAGGTTAGGTTAGGCGAATTTAGGCGGGCGTATTGGGGCCGGCGAATGCAGGTAAGTACGGAGCTTAATAACTAGAGGCCATTACCTCAGTTGGCTTTGGCCAAATTCATCCGGTTTCAGTCGGACAACATCACAACTGTGGCCTACATCAATCATCAGGGAGGAACAAGGAGTTCCTTAGCGATGACAGAAGTATCCAAGATAATTCAGTGGGCGGAGGCTCACTCTTGTTATCTGTCAGCAATCTACATCCCAGGAGTGGACAACTGGGAGCTGGATTTTTTGAGCAGACAGATGTTTCATCCATGGGAATGGGAACTCCATCCGGAAGTCTTTGCCACCATGATTCTCAGGTAGAGCAGACCTGAATTGGATCTGATGGCGTCTCGTCAGAATGCCAAACTCCCGAGATACGGATCCAGGTCCAGGGATCCTCAGGCCAACTGATAGATGCCTTGGCAGTGCCTTGGTCGTTCAACCTAGCTTATGTGTTTCCACCGTTAGCTCTCCTGCCCCGGGTGATTGCACGAATCAAACAGGAGAGGGCTTCGGTGATTCTAATCGCTCCTGCGTGGCCTCGCAGGACTTGGTATGCCGATCTGGTGGACATGTCCTCTCTGCCACTGTGGAAACTTCCATTGAGGCAGGACCTTATCATTCAGGGACCCTTCCATCATCCAAATCTAGTTTCTTTGTAGCTGACTGCTTGGAGATTGAACGCTTGATTTTATCTAAGCGAGGGTTCTCTGATTCAGTCATTGATACCTTAATCCAGGCACGGAAGCCTGTTACCAGAAAGATTTACCATAAGATATGGCGTAAATATCTTTATTGGTGCGAATCCAAGGGCTACTCATGGAGTAGGGTTAGGATTCCCAGGATTTTGTAATTTCTCCAAGAAGGATTGGAGAAATGGTTGTCAGCAAGTTCCTTAAAGGGACAGATTTCTGCTTTGTCTATTTTACTTCACAAGCGTCTGGCAGATGTTCCAGACGTTCAATCCTTTTGTCAGACTCTGACTAGAATCAAGCCTGTGTTTAGACCAATTGCTCCACCTTGGAGTTTGAATTTAGTTTTTAAGGTTCTTCAAGGGGTACCGTTTGAACCCATGCATTCCATAGATATTAAGTTGTTATCTTGGAAAGTTTTATTTTTAGTTGCTATTTCTTCTGCTCTGAGAGTTTCTGAGCTTTCAGCTTTACAATGTGATTCCCCTTATCTTATTTTCCATTCTGATAAGGTGGTGTTACGTACCAAATCTGGTTTCCTTCCTAAGGTTGTTTCTAATAAGAATATTAATCAGGAAATTGTTGTTCCTTCCTTTTGTGCTAATCCTTCTTTTAAGAAGGAGCGTCTGTTACATAACTTGGACGTGGTCCGTGCCCTGAAGTTTTACTTGTTTTTTCTGGAAAACGTAGGGGTCAGAAAGCTACGGCTACCTATCTTTCTTGTTGGCTGAAGAGTATCATCCGTGTGGCATATGAGACTGCTGGACAGCAGCCTCCTGAAAGAATTACGGCTCATTCTACTAGGGCTGTGGCTTCCTCATGGGAATTTAAAAATGATGCTTCTGTTGAACAGATTTGCAAGGCTGCAACTTGGTCGTCTCCACACTTTTTCCAAATTTTCCAAATTTAATACTTTTGCCTCGGCCGAGGCTGTTTTTGGGAGAAAGGTTCTTCAAGCAGTGGTGTCTTCCGTTTAGGTTCCTGTCTTGTCCCTCCCTTTCATCCGTGTCCTATTGCTTTGGTATTGTATCCCATAAGTAAGGATGAAATCCGTGGACTCGTCATATCTTGTAAAAGAAAAGGAAGTTTATGCTTACCTGATAAATTTATTTATTTTACGATATGACGAGTCCACGGCCCACCCTGTCATTTTCTAAGACAGGTCTTTATTTTTGTTAAACTTCAGTCGCCTCTGCACCTTGGCTTTTCCTTTCTCTTCTTAACTTCCGTCGAATGACTGGAGTGGGAGGGAAGGGAGGAGCTATATATACACAGCTCTGCTGTGGTGCTCTTTTCCTCCTCCTGCTGACCAGGAGGTGATATCCCATAAGTAAGGATGAAATCTGTGGACTCGTCATATTGTAAAATAAATAAATTTATCAGGTAAGCATAAATTTCCTTTTTTATTTTAAAAACTGTTTGCTTGTGTATAATTCTATTTGTTAACATATTTTTATTAATAATGCACAGTGCATTATTTTTTGCATAATAAATTATTCCTTTATTAAGCTTTTGCCTTTGTCTAATATTTGAACCACGTTATTGAACGAGACTGGTAGTATTATTACTGTGATTTTAGATAATTTTTTTGCTAAATTGTATTCCGTGATTTAATTTGTTAGTCTGGGTTTCTTAAGATTTCCCATACAATCAATCTTAAGTGGTGGCACCATAGAGATAGTTTAGTTTGGTTGGCATTAAAGGGGAGTTTGGGCATTTTTTCTAGGACAGACTAGAGAATGTTAACCCTTGCACCCACTGAACTAAGTCACAGGCTTGCCTGGCGTGGCTAAATTGTGAGAGATTAGTGACAGTAGAGAGGGTCTGTTAACCCTTTCTGTGCCAAACAAGTGACTGGTGCAGGGTTGGTTAAAGGGACAGTCTACACAAAAAATTGTTATTGTTTAAAAAGATAGAAAATGCCTTTACTATCCATTCCCCAGCTTTGCACAACCAACATTGTTAGATTAATATACTTTATAACATTTAAACCTCTAAATTTCTGCCTGTTTCAAAGGCTCTATTGACAGCCTCTTAATCACATGTTTTTGTATTTGCTTTTCACAACAGTAGACTGGATAGTTCATGTGGGCCATATAGATAACAATGTGTTCACGCCCGGGAAGTTATTTAAGAGTTAGCACAACACAGTACTAAATGCAACTTAATAGATTTTAAATAGTCACAGTCATGTGATCAGGGGGCTGTCAGAAGATGCTTATATACAAGGTAATCACAGAGGTAAAAAGTATATTAATATAACTGTGTTGGTTGTGCAAAACTGAGGAATGGGTAATAAAGGGATTATCTATCTTTTAAAACAATAAAAATTCTATTGTAGACTGTCCCTTTAACCCTGGTCACCGGAGCCCCTATATAGGGTATGAAGAGAAATGTGAAATTAATTGTGTTAGGCACATGTTTTTAAAATGACAGTAGGTTACAGTTTTAGCTTTTAGACTGATCCCCATTTTCCAAGGGGTGAGATGTTTTATTGTAAAGTTGGCCTAATTCCCTTCAAACAAACCAATTCAAGATATTTTAATCTCTGACAACTCTAGCATTTAATTTCTGTTGCTTTGAATTAATACTTTACCATAATCTTCACCCTCCTTGTCAACTCTTTAACCAAATCATACTGCTTCTACTTGCAGGATGTCATATTTCTTGCGGACCTTGTTCTTCATCTATCCTTTGGCCTCTAAATCCTTGCACCGTAAATCAAGCCATTTCCTCATTACCCTATAAAACATTACTGCACACATCCACACCTGCTTGGAATTCTTGTGCCGCCTACTTCCTACTCCTGCTCACAAGCATCTCCCCAAGCTACACTCTGAACGCAACTCTGCAGCTCCCGGCTGTAACAGTTTCAGCTGTGACGTCACACGCCACCGGAACCTCGCCCGACATCGGGAAAGCTCAGCCGTGTTAAGCATAACGCTTCTTGGAAATCTACTCCAGTCTCCCTCTCCTCCAAATTTGCAATTGTAGTGCTTACCGGTAAGTGCCTTCTGCATACAGTCTCACAAGAATTTGCATAATAACCGCAAGGGGCTATTTAACCAAAACGGAACTTTTAACCTAAGAACCATTCAAGTCTCTCACTTACAGGAAAGCCTTGCAACAATGCAAATAATGTTCATTAAATTTATTTACATCATCAGCAATATCTTATGTTACCCTAACCTATATTAAAAGGGGATTAACCCCTCTAATGCCGGTCTAATTGTCACAGCGCTGTTTGTTTTCTAAAGTGTAAATAGATACATGTTACTTTTTGTCTTACCTTTTTCATGGTTAGCTGAACTAACTCTGTGCATAGATATAAAGTCTACCATCTCAGTTGTTAAGTCAGCATTGCCTAATATTATAAGGAAGGAGATTGTATATACACTGTAGCAATTAGAAAGTAAAATCTTCTTGGTACACAGTGTTCACATTCCCCCATTCAAACATTCATAATATCTGCAGTTGTGGTCCTTTTCTTATGAAACTCATTCTTATTACAGGAATTTCTTGTGTAAGCCTGACATTAATTCCAAGCCCATACCATGGACCCAGCAGCTCTTATCTCCCATGTGGAAGCTCTTACTCAGACTGTTGACAACTTAGCAAAGGGAATGACAGCCCTGCAGACAGAAAATACTTCCCTAAAACAGTATATCAATGAAAAAATTAATACCCTTAAGATTACTTTAAGCACCCATGAACCACAACCTAACCCACCTCTGCCTTTTACAGGGCAAAGGAACGAATTCAGGGAATTTAAGAATTCGTGTTATCTGTATTTTCAGTTAAAACCTAAGACCTACCCTAATGACCATTCAAAAGTCCTTACCACTATATCTTATTTGCGTGGTGAACCACGAATTTGGGCCAATCTCTTCTTTGAGTCAGATGACCCCATACTGTATTCCCTTGACCAATTCTTTAAAGCCATGGCTCAGCTTTACGACGATCCCTTTAAACAGCTTTCAGCTGAGACAGCCATGCGTTCTCTTCGACAAAATAAAAGACAGGTTGAGGAGTATATAACTGACTTTAAGAAGTGGTCCTCTGATACCCTCTGGAATGATTTGTCCCTGCGCAACCAGTTCTGCTTGGGCCTATCGGATGCTTTAAAGGACGAGTTAGCCAGACAACCTTTACCAGATACACTAGACCAGCTTATTGATCTATCTATCACTTTAGACCGACGCATTAGAGAGCGACGGACTGAAAGACGTTACTCTGATTCTACACAAAGATTTCCACAAGTCTATACGGCTTCCTCCTCCACTAATAAATCAGCACCCAAGACTACTACAGTCCCTATGGAACTGGGTTTCATCCGAGGACCTTTAACTCCACAGGAAAAGCTTAGGTGCAAGGCAAATGATTTGTGCATGTACTGTGGAGGTTTAGACCATACCATCAGGGAGTGCACTCAACTTCAACGCAAGACCGGTAAGCACAGGAACTTTGAGATTTGCTTTTCATCAAAACATGTACAAATTAATCATTGCTCCCTACCTGTTTTGTTACAGTGGGAACACCTCAGACTAGACTGTCAAGCAATACTTGATTCCGGTGCTAGCCACAACTACATTGATGAAGATTATGTACGGAAAAATAAAATACCATTAGTTAAAAAGTTCAAACCAAGTCTCCTTCGTTTTGTTGATGGTAATGAGATCTCCTCTGGTCCTATACTATACCATACTATCCCTATACGTGTTACCACTAACACCCATCATACTGAATTTGTAACTTTTTATGTGATTCCATCACCTCTCTACCCAGTAATCCTAGGTATTCAATGGTTCAAAAAGCATAACCCCAGTATTCTATGGTCAACTTCTGAAGTTACTTTTAACTCCTCTTATTGTAAGGACAACTGTTTATATCACGAACAACTACTTGTTGTAGATCCTCTCATAATACCCGAGGAATATACAGCATTTTCTGATGTATTCAGTAAAAAGGATTCTGAAACATTGCCACCACACAGGGTGTATGACTGTCCCATAGACCTCCTACCAGGCGTGGACATACCCTATGGCCATATCTTCCCCTTATCTGAACCCGAATTAGAACATTTAAAGACTTACCTGAAGGAAAATCTACAAAAAGGCTTTATACGACCCTCGACTTCTCCTGCAGGGGCTGGAATCTTCTTTGTTAAAAACAAAGACCAGTCTCTTAGGCCAATTATAGATTATAGGGAATTGAACAAACGTACTATAAAAAACAGATACCCCCTACCGTTAATACCCCAACTCATAGACAGGCTAAAAGATGCAAACTACTATACTAAACTAGATTTAAGGAGCGCTTACAATCTGGTACGCATAAAACCTGGACATGAATGGCTCACAGCTTTTCGCACCCGTTATGGGTTATATGAGTATACTGTAATGCCATTCGGCCTTTGTAACGCCCCTGCCACTTTTTAGTATTTTATTAATGATATTTTCAGGGACTTACTCGACCTTTTTGTTGTTATCTATTTGGATGACATTCTTATTTTCTCTTCCACTCTTGAGGAACACATAAAACATGTAAAGATTATTCTCACACGATTAAGAGATAATTCTCTCTATGTTAAGTTAGAGAAATGTATCTTCCATTCAAAACACATTAAGTTTCTTGGCTATGAAATCACACCAAAGGGTATTCAAATGGAAGGAAACAAAGTATCGGCTATCCTTGACTGGCCACCTCCCAAGACTAAAAAGGATGTCCAAAGATTCATGGGATTTGCCAATTACTATCGTAAATTTATCAAGAACTTTGCCGCCTTGACTAGACCTCTCAGCAACCTCACTAAAAAGGAGGGCAGATTCATTTGGACTCATGAATTGCAATATATTTTTGACTATCTGAAGTCTGCATTCACATCTGCTCCCATTCTACATTTTCCGGAGCCCAACCATCAATATGTATTAGAGGTGGATGCTTCTAATTATGCACTAGGGGCCATATTGTCTCAAAGACAAACCCCAACAGAACCTCTTCATCCAGTAGCTTATTATTCCAGACTTTTGACCACTCCTGAAATAAACTATCCCATAGGGGACAAGGAACTCTTAGCCATCAAGGCCTCTTTAGAGCACTGGAGACATTTGCTCGAAGGAACTAACATACCTGTCCTGATATACACAGACCACAAAAACCTGGAATATCTCAAAAGTAATCGTACTCTCTCCTCACGACAGGTACGATGGAATTTGTTTTTGTCACGTTTCAACTACCTTGTCACCTACAGGCCTGCTTCAAAGAACAAGAAGGCAGATGCACTGTCACGTCAACTTTCACCGCCGGAGTCTATCCCCGAAGAAAGTTCACTCATACCTCTAGAAAACTTCTTAGGTCTCTCTTTAGACCAGATCGACACATTCAAGACAGAACAAACACGGGATACAACCTTACCGAAAATTGATTTGGCTCAACATCACAATGGGTTGTATTACCGCCAACATCAGGTTTACGTACCACCATCTCTCAGACAGCAAGTACTTTCTACCCTCCATGACTCAGTTCTAGCTGGTCATCCGGGTATAAACAAGACACAAGAGTTAGTTGCTCGATTCTTTTGGTGGCCCGACTATTTGAATGAAACAGCGTTATTCGTGAAATCTTGTAAAGTATGTGCCGTGTCAAAGTCCACCAGAACATCACCTACAGGTAAATTGATACCACTTCCTACACCCGATAGACCATGGACGGATATAGCAGTAGACTTCATTGTAGACTTACCCCTTTCGAAGAAACAAAATACTATACTGGTAGTGGTTGATCTTTTTAGTAAAATGGCACATTTTATCCCATTCCATAAAGTACCCACTACTATGGAGACGGTTACCCTGCTACTGAACCATGTCTTCAAACTCCATGGCCTTCCTCATTCCATCACCTCGGATAGAGGAACCCAGTTCACTAGTAAGCTCTGGAAACAATTATGCCTTAGTCTCAACATCACAAGGCGACTCAGCACTTCTTTCCATCCACAGACCAACGGCCAAACGGAGAGAACCAACCAGTGGATAGAACAGTACCTTCGCTGCTTCTTATCGGCCCGTCAGGACGATTGGGTTGATCCCCTGCCCACAGCAGAATTCGCTTTCAATAATACATACCACAACACCACTAAAACTTCCCCTTTCTATATCAACTATGGATTTCACCCCTCGTTCCAATGGCAAAGTAGCATTCTGAACACCCATCCGGTCGTGAACGAACTGATTAACACCATCACTGATGCATTCGTTGTAGCCACTGAAAACATCAAAATCGCTAAGGAAAGATATAAAGGTCACTACGATAGAAAACGCTTGCCTTCTCCAAACTACCAGGTGGGGGATTATGTTTGGCTCTCCACTCGTAACCTACGATTTCCATTCCCGACCAAGAAATTGTCCTCTACTTATTTCGGTCCATTCCCGATACTCAACATAGTAAATCCGAATGCCGTAACTCTTTCTCTGCCTGCTCACATGAAGATCCATCCCACGTTTCATGTCTCTCTTCTGAAGCCTTATAGAGCTTTGCGTCACCACACCGTCCAGGATCTTCATCTACCTACTCTTCCAGTCCCGCAGGATGTTTATGAGGTTCAACGGATCCTTGACTCCCGCATCCACCGCGGGGCTTTACAATATTTGATTCATTGGAAGGGTTACCCTGCCTCTGAGGATTCCTGGGAACCTGCTTCTAATTTGTCTGCGCCCCGGCTGCTGGCTCAGTTTCATGGACGGAATCCTGACCGTCCTGGTCCTGATCTCCGGAGTTGATCATTTGAGGGGGGATCCTGTCATATTTCTTGCGGACCTTGTTCTTCATCTATCCTTTGGCCTCTAAATCCTTGCACCGTAAATCAAGCCATTTCCTCATTACCCTATAAAACATTACTGCACACATCCACACCTGCTTGGAATTCTTGTGCCGCCTACTTCCTACTCCTGCTCACAAGCATCTCCCCAAGCTATACTCTGAACGCAACTCTGCAGCTCCCGGCTGTAACAGTTTCAGCTGTGACGTCACACGCCACCGGAACCTCGCCCGACATCGGGAAAGCTCAGCTGTGTTAAGCATAACGCTTCTTGGAAATCTACTCCAGTCTCCCTCTCCTCCAAATTTGCAATTGTAGTGCTTACCGGTAAGTGCCTTCTGCATACAGTCTCACAAGAATTTGCATAATAACCGCAAGGGGCTATTTAACCAAAACGGAACTTTTAACCTAAGAACCATTCAAGTCCCTCACTTACAGGAAAGCCTTGCAACAATGCAAATAATGTTCATTAAATTTATTTACATCATCAGCAATATCTTATGTTACCCTAACCTATATTAAAAGGGGATTAACCTCTCTAATGCCGGTCTAATTGTCACAGCGCTGTTTGTTTTCTAAAGTGTAAATAGATACATGTTACTTTTTGTCTTACCTTTTTCATGGTTAGCTGAACTAACTCTGTGCATAGATATAAAGTCTACCATCTCAGTTGTTAAGTCAGCATTGCCTAATATTATAAGGAAGGAGATTGTATATACACTGTAGCAATTAGAAAATCTTCTTGGTACACAGTGTTCACATTCCCCCATTCAAACATTCATAATATCTGCAGTTGTGGTCCTTTTCTTATGAAACTCATTCTTATTACAGGAATTTCTTGTGTAAGCCTGACACAGGACAAAGCAAGAATATGCTACTTTCTCAACACAACAAAAACTCTAGTCCGATCACTTACGTCTGATTGTGACTCATGCACATCCACTATCTAATTGGAAGACCACTGAACAGATTATCCACATTTGAATCTATTCTAAATTCTTCCTTCAGCCTCAACCATTCTTCCATTGCTTCTCTATGCCAGTTGTACACCAGCTTACATTAGCCTCTAGGGTCAAATTTAAAATCCTTACCCTCACTTGCATAGCCCGCCACAATCCACATTCCCATACATCTCTCATAACATCTCCTTGTTTTAATTTTGCAGAGCTACATTTTTTTAATTGCTATCCCCCACTAGAGACCACCCTCAGTGATACTGAAACACGCTTCTATCACTAGTCCTCAGTCTATGTGAAGCAATGCTTTGCAGTTCTTTGGTATCCAAGGGGTTAACAGGAATAGGGCAATGACATTATCAATTTTAGTTTTTCCAAATCCGCTGTTTTGATTGTCACTGTTTTAGTTTCAATGTTTTAAAAGTGAACCACAATAATTAATCAGAATTAATAAAAAAAATCGCCTTATTATATTTGTCTGCAATGTTTTATGTATGCTTGTAAGGGTTTTTATTTTATTTTTACATTTTACCCTTGTCTAGGGTGACCATATTGCCGCTTTAAAAAGGGACACATATGAAAAATACATATGTCATGGTTGTTTACAGGGCTCTTTAAATAAATGTTTTGTATAAGAACCCTGACATATGTATTTTTCATGTGTCCCTTTTTAAAGCGGCAATATGGTCACCCTATCCTTGTGTGATAACTCACTAATATTACTTATTTTTTATAAACAAAGATTCCATAAATTTCTCCCTACAGCCTTAGGTCCAAGAAAAAAACAAAACACTGTGGCTGCTCATGTTGAAAGGTGGTTCATCTTTTCTAAGTTAATATACTCTGAGAGAATTATAGATCATGAGTCTCTGGCTACAAAGTTATTTAGTAGCAGAGTTTTACCTGGCAACATTCAGCGAAATGTTTACCAAGATGAATTGATACCATGGGCAGCTGGGTATCCTCCCTAGGTGACGTGTCAGGGATGCCCAACCTTGCTGTCCCTATGATTCCTTTTAATGCTTGCTTAATCCTTAATCCTCTCTAAAAACCCTAAACTGGAGCAGACAGCAGCAGAGGGAGGCAAAACACTCATCCTGCCCACAGCACGACATTAAGAGTGGGGAAAACTAAACAACAATTTTCCTTGTTTTCCTGTCCTCAATTTTGTGGGTCACTACTTCCCAACGTCTGCCATGCTGGTAATGACCAAGGCAAGATGTGTACCACAGTTATGGTGCTGAGTACTCTTGCTATATTGCTGCGACGCAGATTCTTCAACAAGGTGCAGCCGTAGGTATCACAATAGACTTTCAGCACCCACCCTGATTACACACAACATTCACACTACCATAACCTGACACAAAATCACTGGAATCTGCCTCATTTCCTGAACAACAAATGGCCCAGAAATTCCAATAGACACCCATCACCTACATAGCCAGTCGCCACTGACCACCAATCTGACACAACTAGTATGCAGCTTCCAGATGGAACCCAACATCTCTCATGCACCCAGCCTGATTTCTGTAACTCTTTTGGCATCAAATATCCACCTGCTTGCCAGCAATATCTACATAATTACTAACAACATTTTTTGGAGACTCCCCTTCAACACCTAAAATAATATTCAAACTTCCTGATTTTGCTCTCACACTCTTTTCCATTGTCTCTTTTTCAATCTAGTCTTCACTCTTCATTCTTTTTTGCCCTGATTGGTTCACTTATCACTTACCTACCTTTATGTTTTGATGCATTTTAATTATTTGCTGTCACCTCTTAGACTCCCAGATGGATCAGATGATAACCCAACACGTGGGCTGCAGTCAGCATCAGCACCAACCAGTAGGTGAGTTATAGTAGGGTGTGTAGGACAGACAAGAGACACATTTACTGTTAAAGGGACATTAAACCCATTTTAATTTTTTTTTTTATGATTCAGATAGAGAATACAATTTTAAACAACTTTCTAATTTACTTCTATCATTTAATTTGCTTCCTTCTCTTGGTATCCTTTGCTGAAAGGTTTATCTAGGAAAGCCCAGGAGTAGCAAAGAACCTAGGTTCTAGCTGCTGATTGGTGGCTGCATATATATACCGATTGTCATTGGCTCACCCATCTGTTCAGTTAGAAACCAGTAATGCAATGCTTCTCTTTCAACAAATTATACCAAGTGAATGAAGCACATTTGATAATAGACATAAACTGGAAAGTTGTTTAAAACTGTTGTACCTAAATCCTGAAAGAAAGAAAGAAAGAAAGAAAGTGGGTTTCATGTCCCTTTAAACTATCCCCTAACACAGAAGCATTTTAATACTTGTAGCACTGGTTTGATATCCTCTAATGAGCTTTCTGTGTCTCGTACAGGACTTAAAGAAGCTTATGTGGAAACAAATCTGCATGCTCCTCAGATGGTTGTTACGGGTGAAGTTCAAAGGTACATAAATGACAATACATGTGTGCAAGTAAAGATTGTTTGTATGATAAATACAGGGAAATTAAATTTATTAACATTTAATTGTAGTTTTACAATATATAAGTATAGAAGATACCAGGTAGATAGCAAAATGCACAGTTTGTATAAACATGTGTCATTCTTAATAAAATAATGTAAGAAATCTTGTACTGTTATACTGAAGAATAAAGGGATATAAAAAGAATGTATTACGCTGAAGGTATCACTCCTATTTCAGCTGTTTAGCTGAAGGATTGATCACCTTATCAATTCTGCCGTCGTTTAGGGAAAAAGTGCAATGACTTTGAGGGAAGTTATAGGCTGCTTTATAATTACTACACAATAAATAAACAATAAACCATATAGGTTGCAATAATTCCCTGTCATTCTTGGTGAATAAACAGTAAGGATGGTATTATGGTTCATAGTTTTATGAGTTTTGAATGAAATACCCTGAATTTTACTTATATTTAGATCTTTATTTCTTAGTATAACAAACAAAATCCTCCCTATATCTCACACTATTGTACCAAAGAATCGTCTATATAACTATTCCAATTGCACCATATAATTCCTCCTACTATTGATCTACCGTCCCTACTGCTGCACCATTTAACACTCCCAAAAAACGTATCCTATTGCTGTATAGAACACCTCTCACTAAAAGTGCTCCAGTTTCACTGTATAACATAATAGTCCCCTCTTGCTACTTGGTTTTGCCAGGGGTCCAGAATTTAACTGGACAGTCCAGTATTTTTGCAGGCTGTCCAGTAAATACTGGGTACTTAAATGTCCAGTTTTTTAAAGAGCTAAGAGTGTTAGCCAAATGTAAAATGCCTCCTATGCTTCATTCTGTTTACAGGTGTTACTGGCAGCCCAAGAAGTAAAATTATTAATCTGTATGTTACTGGCACCCAAAGAAGTAATATTATTAATCTGTATGTTACTGGCAGCCCAATAAGTACAATTATTAATCTGTATGTTACTGGCACCCAAAGAAGTAATAGTATTAATCTGTATGTTACTGGCAGCCAAATAAGTAATATTATTAATCTGTATGTTACTGGCAGCCAAAGAAGTAATATTACTAATCTGTATGTTACTGGCAGTCAAATAAGTAATATTATTAATCTGTATGTTACTGGCAGCCAAATAAGTAATATTATTAATCTGTATGTTACTGGCAGTCAAAGAAGTAATATTATTAATCTGTATGTTACTGGCACCCAAACAAGTAAAATTATTAATCTGTTTTTTACTGGCAGCCAAATAAGTAAAATTATTCATCTGTATGTTACTGGCACCCAAAGAAGTAAAATTATTAATGTGTATGCTACTGGCAGCCAAACAAGTAAAATTATTAATCTGTTTGTTGCTCGCACCCAAACAAGTAAAATTATTAATCTGTATGTTACTGGCACCCAAACAAGTAAAATTATTAATCTGTATGTTACTGGCACCCAAACAAGTAAAATTATTACTCTGTATGTTACTGGCAGCCAAATAAGTAAAATTATTAATCTGTATTTTACTGGCAGCCAAATAAGTAAAATTATTAATCTGTATTTTACTGGCAGCCAAATAAGTAAAATTATTAATCTGTATTTTACTGGCAGCCAAAGAAGTAAAATTATTCATCTGTATGTTACTGGCAGGCAAAGAAGTAAAATTATTAATCTGTATTTTACTGGCAGCCAAGGGGTACAATGAATGTTGTAATTTAAACGGTGGGATAAAGACTGTGAGCTAAGGTAGAGCTGCCTTACAGTAATATCATGGGAGTGATAACAAGTGTGTGATCACTGCCAGGGACTGAGTACTGTAAAAATTGTCACCACTTTAATTTGTTCCAAATGATCCTGCTATGCAGAATTAAATTGTTATTTATTGTTTAAATGGGTCCTTTAAATTGATTTCGGCACCTTAAATAGCTAGGTTTGCCTTAGTATCCCCGCCTACACTGACATTTTCAATACTTAAGTGCTGGCTATAAAAAAGCTGTGTAGCCAGCAGAAGAAATCACACACCCAGTGGGGGGTATGAAAGATAAGTAATGTTCCTTTTTAATCACTCTCTTGGCTTTGGTGTACAGGCAGGGATAAGATAAGGAAGCCTTTGTGTGTATAGAAATAGAAAACATGAGAAGCTCAGACTTTTTTAATGGGTTCTGGTTTTAAATGACAAAATCTCTTATTTTATATACAAAAACAAACTTAAGTTATCAGTTTTCTCATACATTGTATACTTTGCGGGTGGTATAACAAGTAATTGGAAACACATTAAGGGCAAACCAATTTTACAGAATGATGTCCCTTTAAATAATTTGTGCATAATGTTTACTACACATATGTGTTGTTTGCTTTAGAAACTGTTTATTTTTTAGTTTTAATAGTGATAAATTCTTCCTTTATAATTGCACATCATACCTGCCAATCAGCCAAGTATACTGCCATAGATGCTGTGCATGTGTGTTGGTTATTGCACAAGCGAGATGAGTGCTAGTGACATCACATGACACCTACTGCAGTATGCCTTTAAATGAAAGTGCTAGTGACATCACATGACACCTACTGCAGTATGCCTGATTAAATGAAAGTGCTAGTGACATCACATGACACCTACTGCAGTATGCCTGATTAAATGAAAGTCCTAGTGACATCACATGACACCTACAGCAGTATGCCTGATTAAATGAAAGTGCTAGTGACATCACATGACACAGCAGTATGCCTGATTAAATGAAAGTGCTAGTGACATCACATGACACCTACTGTAGTATGCCTGATTAAATGAAAGTGCTAGTGATATCACATGACACCTACAGCAGTATGCCTGATTAAATGAAAGTGCTAGTGACATCACATGACACCTACAGCAGTATGACTGATTAAATGAAAGTGCTAGTGACATCACATGACACCTACAGCAGTATGACTGATTAAATGAAAGTGCTAGTGACATCACATGACACCTACAGCAGTATGCCTGATTAAATGAAAGTGCTAGTGACATCACATGACACCTACTGCAGTATGCCTGATTAAATGAAAGTGCTAGTGACATCACATGACACCTACTGCAGTATGCCTGATTAAATGAAAGTGCTAGTGACATCACATGACACCTACAGCAGTATGACTGATTAAATGAAAGTGCTAGTGACATCACATGACACCTACAGCAGTATGCCTGATTAAATGAAAGTGCTGGTGACATCACATGACACCTACTGCAGTATGCCTGATTAAATGAAAGTGCTGGTGACATCACATGACACCTACTGCAGTATGCCTGATTAAATGAAAGTGCTGGTGACATCACATGACACCTACTGCAGTATGCCTGATTAAATGAAAGTGCTGGTGACATCACATGACACCTACTGCAGTATGCCTGATTAAATGAAAGTGCTAGTGACATCACATGACACCTACAGCAGTATGACTGATTAAATGAAAGTGCTAGTGACATCACATGACACCTACTGCAGTATGCTTGATTAAATGAAAGTGCTAGTGACATCACATGACACCTACTGCAGTATGCCTGATTAAATGAAAGTGCTGGTGACATCACATGACACCTACAGCAGTATGCCTGATTAAATGAAAGTGCTGGTGACATCACATGACACCTACTGCAGTATGCCTAATTAAATGAAAGTGCTGGTGACATCACATGACACCTACTGCAGTATGCCTAATTAAATGAAAGTGCTGGTGACATCACATGACACAGCAGTATGCCTGATTAAATGAAAGTGCTGGTGACATCACATGACACCTACTGCAGTATGCCTGATTAAATGAAAGTGCTAGTGACATCACATGACACCTACTGCAGTATGCCTGATTAAATGAAAGTGCTGGTGACATCACATGACACCTACTGTAGTATGCCTGATTAAATGAAGAGAAAAGAGAGAAGAGGCGCCAAATGGTGTGTATCGTTTTGAATTCAGTAGGCCTTGCCCCCAAATAAAAACTACTTACAAAATTTCCAGCACTTGAGAAGTGCCACACATGCCTTCTGAACTGTTAGCAGCCGTCCAGCTAGCTGAAATGTATCAGAACTGCGTCTATACTGTGAAGATGTAAGGCACTTGAGAAGTGCCACAAGAGCCTCCTGGACACTTGTCAGCTGTCCAGCTCACTGATAGCATCGATCCCAGGTTCACTTGTTCGGCTTACACATGGGCTCCAATGCAGCACACTTAGATCTCCCTGCAGCTCAGTGTTCAGATGAGTGCAAGTCTGGCTACCAATATTGGGTGTGCAAAGTTGCTAGAAATAGCCGTGCTACTTGTACTGATTAGTTTAAAAATATATATTTATTAAAAACAATGTTACACTACGCGTTTCTCGGTTACTTAGACCGCTTCCTCAGGTGTAATTTCAGATACAAAGTAGCAAAATTTTATAGCCCCATATCGGCGTCTATCCCGACCCAGGGCGCATGCGTGAGCAACTAAAAAAACCTTAGCCAATCAGTGCCTAAGTTCGATTTGTCTCTGATGTGATAGGTTCTCACTAGGGGGCTTGGTTAATGACGTGCCCGCTATCGTCTGTGTGATGTTTATTATCGGCACACATGATAGTTTTAAACTGACGGATAAACAAATCGTAAGTATTGTATTACCAAGTGGTACTGACTCCCTAGTATTTATAGTATTAACTATTTTTGGCACCAATTCACTAGAGTTAGTTGATCATGCATTTACATATAGTAAAAAATTAATATAAAAACATACTCAAAATACAAATGTTATCACTCTTGTCTAAACATCTATATGCATTATCTGATTTTAAAACCGCTGTGATCGGACAGATAACCATATACTAGACTGATAATAAAAGTTAATAATATAACATAAAATATAAATTATTCTAAAGTATAAACATAAATCAAATGATATATATCGAATAAATTATAACCTGACTGTTGCTATCATTGACAAATATTAATATATAGGTCTTATATTTTAATTAAAAGCGGCCATGTCTATATTTTCGTTTAAGCCATGGGGTTGGAGAGTCTTAAGCTTCCAAATCCAAAATGTCTCTCTCTGTCTTAGATGGGTTAACCTATTCCTACCCCATTTGGGAGCAATCTGTTCTAATGGAAAAATATTAAAAAGATCAGTTTGTCCGTCATGACAGTTTTTACTGTGTCTTGGAACACTATGGTTGGCCACCCCATTCTTTATATTTCTATTATGTTCCCCCCATCTCTTTTTTTAGGGGTCTTGAGGACCTACCAATGTACTGAATTCCACATTGACATTCAAGGAGATATACCACATAACTTGAATCACAAGTGAATCTAGAATTTATTTCAAATTCTTCCTTTGTGGAAGCAGATTGAAATTTGATCCTATTACCTGAAGTATATTTGCAAAGACCACAGTTCGGTCGATTACATCTGTAAAAACCCCTTTTGCCCATTGGCCAACTATTTGTGGTGGTTCTTGTGTTGCTCCCTTTAATATATTTCTTCATTACCACCTTGCTTGGTGCTAATTTATTTTTTAGTGTAGGAGCTCTCTTGAAAGTGCAGATAGGGAACTCTTCTAAAATGTTTTTAAGAATGCAGTCATTTCTTAAAATATACCAATGTTTACACAAAATGTGTTTAATTTTATGGTGGTTACTATTGAATTTGGTGATAAATCTTAAATTGTTAGATTTGGGCTGTGTATTTGTGGATTTATTAACACTATTGCCATTAATATTCATAATGCCTTCATTTTTCTTTTTAAAAAATTCCTCTCTATCTTTAATCCTAGCTTTTCTATAACCTTCTTCAATTAGGACTCTTGGGTATCCTTTTTCTAGAAATCTTGATCTTAGAGTCTCTGCTTGATCATCATAACTATTTAAAGTAGTACAATTTCTGCGTATCCTGGAAAACTGGTTATACGGTATATTTTTAACCCAGGCTTTGTAATGATTGCTTTTATAGTTTAAATAGCTATTTGTATCAACTGATTTGAAATATGTTTTGGTGGTTACTCGTCCATTTGCATCCCAGCTCAATATTAGATCCAGAAATTCTATGGAGTTCTTATTAATATTTGATGTTAATTTAAGGCCCATATTGTTGTTGTTTAAAGATATAATAAATTCCTTTGCGGAGTCTTCAGTGCCATCCCATATCAGTAATAGGTCATCAATGAAACGGCCATAGTACACCAGGCCTGCCCCCAAAGGAGACTTGTATATATAATTCTCCTCAAATACCCCCATAAAAAGATTCGCAAAACTGGGGGCAAACCTGGTGCCCATGGCCGTTCCCTTGATTTGTAAAAAAAACCTTTCCTGGTACACAAAATAATTGTGTTTTAACACAAAAGATATGGCCTCTAGTAAAAACTGTCTTTGTTTGGACGGTAGATATTGATCTCTTTTTAAAAACTTATCTATTGCTTCTAGGCCTAGATTGTGACAGATGTTTGAATATAAGGAGGATACATCACATGTACACCAGATGAGATCTCGCCCTGCTTTTTCAATTTTGGAGATCTTCGATATAAGGTCTGGAGTATCTTTGATATAAGATTCTAGACCCATAACCGGTTTTTTCAGATAGGTGTCTACATACTCGGATAAATTGCAAGTAAGATTTCCGATACCAGAAATAATAGGTCTCCCTGGTGGACACTTTGGGTCTTTGTGTATTTTCGGAAGATGGTAATAATAAGCCAAATTGGGTGACATGGGTATCAAATAATCTCTCTCTTTTTTATTTAGAATTCCTTCTGAAAAGCCTTTATCTATTAGTTTGGTGAGTTTAGCCAAATATGTTAATGTGGGATTAAAACTCAATTCCCTATAATAACAAGGATCTAACAGAATTTTATCGGCTTCTGCAATATAATCTGACATATCTTGTAGAACCACCCCTCCCCCCTTGTCCGCCTGCCTAATGACTATATCTTTATTCTTTGCCAAATTGGCCAGAGCCTTGTATTCAAATTTATTCAAATTATAGTTATTGATTTCAAGGTTCATAGTTCCAAACTCTTCTAACACTAGATTTTGAAAAAGAGTAATATTGGGACATGTAGTTGGGGGATTATAATTGGAACTGGGTGCTAGATTAGAATGTATGTAATCATCGAATAGTGATTCACAAAATTCTTCAGGTTCACAATAAACAATATCTCTAGTGGGTCTTTCAGGCATGTCATTTGTAATAATAGGCAATTGATTTGATGACTTTAATTTTTTATCACAAAAATATCTTTGTAAATTTAACTTTCTGATAAACCTATTGAGGTCAACAAACAACTCAAACATATTATGTTTGTTGGAAGGACAAAATGAAAGTCCTCTGCTTAAAATACAGATCTCCTCATTGGTTAAGGTGTGACTAGATAAATTAAAGATACCTTCTTTCATTTTCGCAAGTTTTTGTTTTTTGGTTGATTTTGCTCTACCTCTGCAGCCACGCTTGCGTAGCTTCTTTTTCTTGGGGTTGACACTGGGATATATTCCTCTCTTATAGGTGTTCTGTCTAATTGTTTCAGGTGCATGGGTAACCTTCTCTGATTCGACTGAAAAGGATTTTGTTGTTTGTGCATCTGAAAAACCTGAGTATTTCCAGGTTCAAAAAAATCTTCCCTATTGTCTAATCTATGATTATATGTATGATGAGATCTATTCTGTGATCTATTCTGTTCCTCATAATTTCTAGGTTCCTTCATTGAATTGCCACTCTGTGGCTCTCTATATTCATAGTAAACATTAGGGGATTCAGTTCTCTTTCTATAGTTATTGGAGTAAAAATTCCCCATATGATTTTCTGATCCCTTACTTTTATCCACGTAATCTCTTCTATGGTTATTCCCTGATTGGTAGTTATTTTGCCAATAATTTCCATTTTTGAAATTGTAGTTCCCTTTGTAGTTTATATTTTTCTTCTTATCTTTAGGTTTTTTGTAATAGTTTACCCTATTCCAGTTTGGGGAACTGACCGCTAACTGGTCTCTCTGATTTGTCAGTATGGGATTGCTCTCAATATTGGGCTCTGTTGTTACATCTATATTATCTGTTGATTGAGTTCTATATATACATCCCTCCAGGTAATCTTTTTCATCTCTTGCTAATTTTTTAATTTTTATTTTAATTAATTTTTTCTGGAATGCATCAGATTTTTCTGTGACTTCCTTGATTTTAGCAGTATACTCTGGATGTTGTTCGTATTTGTTTAATAGTGATTGTAATTTTTCTATCTCAATTTCAATATTATTTAAAAGAGTGCTCCTGAATTCTATTAAAAGATCTATCAATTTTAGTGAACAGTTTGTAAGTTGTTCTTGCCATTTAATCGTTAGTTCATTATCTTGTGTGAATGAGCACACTTTGGATAACCTTAATCCTCTCGGTATATGACCTTTTGCTTTATATTTTTTCAAAGTATCAATATCCCACCAGTGTCTGTGTTCACATTTTAAAGCTTCTTCAAGTTTATGTAGAAGCTGTGAAAAAGTGAGTTCCTCGTCATCCCTAGATAATTCCTCAAGTGGAGTGTCTAAATTGCTAAGTGTGTGTCGAAAATGTATTCTTTGTTCCTTGCTTTGCATTGTAATGCAAGTTTCTAAACAAGGAAGAAAAAAGAGTGTATTTGTGCTGTGTAAAAAAACAACAGTGTGTTAGCTGTGATACATAAGGTAATCTATAAATTTGCCTTGTAATATCCAATAAAACTATTAGATCTATTCTATTCAAAGTGAAATACAACTATGGAGTATATGGTGATACTGTGTATAACATATATATTTAAATCTCTATGGTCGCTCTCTAACAAAATCAGAAGGAATTCTAAATAAAAAAGAGAGAGATTATTTGATACCCATGTCACCCAATTTGGCTTATTATTACCATCTTCCGAAAATACACAAAGACCCAAAGTGTCCACCAGGGAGACCTATTATTTCTGGTATCGGAAATCTTACTTGCAATTTATCCGAGTATGTAGACACCTATCTGAAAAAAACGGTTATGGGTCTAGAATCTTATATCAAAGATACTCCAGACCTTATATCGAAGATCTCCAAAATTGAAAAAGCAGGGCGAGATCTCATCTGGTGTACATGTGATGTATCCTCCTTATATTCAAACATCTGTCACAATCTAGGCCTAGAAGCAATAGATAAGTTTTTAAAAAGAGATCAATATCTACCGTCCAAACAAAGACAGTTTTTACTAGAGGCCATATCTTTTGTGTTAAAACACAATTATTTTGTGTACCAGGAAAGGTTTTTTTTACAAATCAAGGGAACGGCCATGGGCACCAGGTTTGCCCCCAGTTTTGAGAATCTTTTTATGGGGGTATTTGAGGAGAATTATATATACAAGTCTCCTTTGGGGGCAGGCCTGGTGTACTATGGCCGTTTCATTGATGACCTATTACTGATATGGGATGGCACTGAAGACTCCGCAAAGGAATTTATTATATCTTTAAACAACAACAATATGGGCCTTAAATTAACATCAAATATTAATAAGAACTCCATAGAATTTCTGGATCTAATATTGAGCTGGGATGCAAATGGACGAGTAACCACCAAAACATATTTCAAATCAGTTGATACAAATAGCTATTTAAACTATAAAAGCAATCATTACAAAGCCTGGGTTAAAAATATACCGTATAACCAGTTTTCCAGGATACGCAGAAATTGTACTACTTTAAATAGTTATGATGATCAAGCAGAGACTCTAAGATCAAGATTTCTAGAAAAAGGATACCCAAGAGTCCTAATTGAAGAAGGTTATAGAAAAGCTAGGATTAAAGATAGAGAGGAATTTTTTAAAAAGAAAAATGAAGGCATTATGAATATTAATGGCAATAGTGTTAATAAATCCACAAATACACAGCCCAAATCTAACAATTTAAGATTTATCACCAAATTCAATAGTAACCACCATAAAATTAAACACATTTTGTGTAAACATTGGTATATTTTAAGAAATGACTGCATTCTTAAAAACATTTTAGAAGAGTTCCCTATCTGCACTTTCAAGAGAGCTCCTACACTAAAAAATAAATTAGCACCAAGCAAGGTGGTAATGAAGAAATATATTAAAGGGAGCAACACAAGAACCACCACAAATAGTTGGCCAATGGGCAAAAGGGGTTTTTACAGATGTAATCGACCGAACTGTGGTCTTTGCAAATATACTTCAGGTAATAGGATCAAATTTCAATCTGCTTCCACAAAGGAAGAATTTGAAATAAATTCTAGATTCACTTGTGATTCAAGTTATGTGGTATATCTCCTTGAATGTCAATGTGGAATTCAGTACATTGGTAGGTCCTCAAGACCCCTAAAAAAGAGATGGGGGGAACATAATAGAAATATAAAGAATGGGGTGGCCAACCATAGTGTTCCAAGACACAGTAAAAACTGTCATGACGGACAAACTGATCTTTTTAATATTTTTCCATTAGAACAGATTGCTCCCAAATGGGGTAGGAATAGGTTAACCCATCTAAGACAGAGAGAGACATTTTGGATTTGGAAGCTTAAGACTCTCCAACCCCATGGCTTAAACGAAAATATAGACATGGCCGCTTTTAATTAAAATATAAGACCTATATATTAATATTTGTCAATGATAGCAACAGTCAGGTTATAATTTATTCGATATATATCATTTGATTTATGTTTATACTTTAGAATAATTTATATTTTATGTTATATTATTAACTTTTATTATCAGTCTAGTATATGGTTATCTGTCCGATCACAGCGGTTTTAAAATCAGATAATGCATATAGATGTTTAGACAAGAGTGATAACATTTGTATTTTGAGTATGTTTTTATATTAATTTTTTACTATATGTAAATGCATGATCAACTAACTCTAGTGAATTGGTGCCAAAAATAGTTAATACTATAAATACTAGGGAGTCAGTACCACTTGGTAATACAATACTTACGATTTGTTTATCCGTCAGTTTAAAACTATCATGTGTGCCGATAATAAACATCACACAGACGATAGCGGGCACGTCATTAACCAAGCCCCCTAGTGAGAACCTATTACATCAGAGACAAATCGAACTTAGGCACTGATTGGCTAAGGTTTTTTTAGTTGCTCACGCATGCGCCCTGGGTCGGGATAGACGCCGATATGGGGCTATAAAATTTTGCTACTTTGTATCTGAAATTACACCTGAGGAAGCGGTCTAAGTAACCGAGAAACGCGTAGTGTAACATTGTTTTTAATAAATATATATTTTTAAACTAATCAGTACAAGTAGCACGGCTATTTCTAGCAACTTTGCACACCCAATATTGGTAGCCAGACTTGCACTCATCTGAACACTGAGCTGCAGGGAGATCTAAGTGTGCTGCATTGGAGCCCATGTGTAAGCCGAACAAGTGAACCTGGGATCGATGCTATCAGTGAGCTGGACAGCTGACAAGTGTCCAGGAGGCTCTTGTGGCACTTCTCAAGTGCCTTACATCTTCACAGTATAGACGCAGTTCTGATACATTTCAGCTAGCTGGACGGCTGCTAACAGTTCAGAAGGCATGTGTGGCACTTCTCAAGTGCTGGAAATTTTGTAAGTAGTTTTTATTTGGGGGCAAGGCCTACTGAATTCAAAACGATACACACCATTTGGCGCCTCTTCTCTCTTTTCTCTTTTTTGAACAGAACCTGTGATTGCCAACACCTTTCTGGAATGAGATTGCGGCCTGGAGATTATAAATACCTCTGAGAGTGTGGACTATCATATTACACATTGTTAAAGAGATAGTTTATTCATTATAGCAAACTATATCATATGAAGATACTCTTAACCTAACAAGTTTTAAATTTATTTGTAGGTTGTTTTTTATTACTGTTCTTGTTGTATTATTGACAATATTTACAACTTTTTCTATGACAGTTTTGCAGCACTATTGCACATTAGTACTGGCGGAACATTGCTAGTAATTAAGGGCGCCTCTAATTTTATTTCTATTAATTTTCATTTGATGATTGCTGGCTTTTGTTAGAGAGCGACCATAGAGATTTAAATATATATGTTATACACAGTATCACCATATACTCCATAGTTGTATTTCACTTTGAATAGAATAGATCTAATAGTTTTATTGGATATTACAAGGCAAATTTATAGATTACCTTATGTATCACAGCTAACACACTGTTGTTTTTTTACACAGCACAAATACACTCTTTTTTCTTCCTTGTTTAGAAACTTGCATTACAATGCAAAGCAAGGAACAAAGAATAAATTTTCGACACACACTTAGCAATTTAGACACTCCACTTGAGGAATTATCTAGGGATGATGAGGAACTCACTTTTTCACAGCTTCTACATAAACTTGAAGAAGCTTTAAAATGTGAACACAGACACTGGTGGGATATTGATACTTTGAAAAAATATAAAGCAAAAGGTCATATACCGAGAGGATTAAGGTTATCCAAAGTGTGCTCATTCACACAAGATAATGAACTAACGATTAAATGGCAAGAACAACTTACAAACTGTTCACTAAAATTGATAGATCTTTTAATAGAATTCAGGAGCACTCTTTTAAATAATATTGAAATTGAGATAGAAAAATTACAATCACTATTAAACAAATACGAACAACATCCAGAGTATACTGCTAAAATCAAGGAAGTCACAGAAAAATCTGATGCATTCCAGAAAAAATTAATTAAAATAAAAATTAAAAAATTAGCAAGAGATGAAAAAGATTACCTGGAGGGATGTATATATAGAACTCAATCAACAGATAATATAGATGTAACAACAGAGCCCAATATTGAGAGCAATCCCATACTGACAAATCAGAGAGACCAGTTAGCGGTCAGTTCCCCAAACTGGAATAGGGTAAACTATTACAAAAAACCTAAAGATAAGAAGAAAAATATAAACTACAAAGGGAACTACAATTTCAAAAATGGAAATTATTGGCAAAATAACTACCAATCAGGGAATAACCATAGAAGAGATTACGTGGATAAAAGTAAGGGATCAGAAAATCATATGGGGAATTTTTACTCCAATAACTATAGAAAGAGAACTGAATCCCCTAATGTTTACTATGAATATAGAGAGCCACAGAGTGGCAATTCAATGAAGGAACCTAGAAATTATGAGGAACAGAATAGATCACAGAATAGATCTCATCATACATATAATCATAGATTAGACAATAGGGAAGATTTTTTTGAACCTGGAAATACTCAGGTTTTTCAGATGCACAAACAACAAAATCCTTTTCAGTCGAATCAGAGAAGGTTACCCATGCACCTGAAACAATTAGACAGAACACCTATAAGAGAGGAATATATCCCAGTGTCAACCCCAAGAAAAAGAAGCTACGCAAGCGTGGCTGCAGAGGTAGAGCAAAATCAACCAAAAAACAAAAACTTGCGAAAATGAAAGAAGGTATCTTTAATTTATCTAGTCACACCTTAACCAATGAGGAGATCTGTATTTTAAGCAGAGGACTTTCATTTTGTCCTTCCAACAAACATAATATGTTTGAGTTGTTTGTTGACCTCAATAGGTTTATCAGAAAGTTAAATTTACAAAGATATTTTTGTGATAAAAAATTAAAGTCATCAAATCAATTGCCTATTATTACAAAAAGACATGCCTGAAAGACCCACTAGAGATATTGTTTATTGTGAACCTGAAGAATTTTGTGAATCACTATTCGATGATTACATACATTCTAATCTAGCACCCAGTTCCAATTATAATCCCCCAACTACATGTCCCAATATTACTCTTTTTCAAAATCTAGTGTTAGAAGAGTTTGGAACTATGAACCTTGAAATCAATAACTATAATTTGAATAAATTTGAATACAAGGCTCTGGCCAATTTGGCAAAGAATAAAGATATAGTCATTAGGCAGGCGGACAAGGGGGGAGGGGTGGTTCTACAAGATATGTCAGATTATATTGCAGAAGCCGATAAAATTCTGTTAGATCCTTGTTATTATAGGGAATTGAGTTTTAATCCCACATTAACATATTTGGCTAAACTCACCAAACTAATAGATAAAGGCTTTTCAGAAGGAATTCTAAATAAAAAAGAGAGAGATTATTTGATACCCATGTCACCCAATTTGGCTTATTATTACCATCTTCCGAAAATACACAAAGACCCAAAGTGTCCACCAGGGAGACCTATTATTTCTGGTATCGGAAATCTTACTTGCAATTTATCCGAGTATGTAGACACCTATCTGAAAAAACCGGTTATGGGTCTAGAATCTTATATCAAAGATACTCCAGACCTTATATCGAAGATCTCCAAAATTGAAAAAGCAGGGCGAGATCTCATCTGGTGTACATGTGATGTATCCTCCTTATATTCAAACATCTGTCACAATCTAGGCCTAGAAGCAATAGATAAGTTTTTAAAAAGAGATCAATATCTACCGTCCAAACAAAGACAGTTTTTACTAGAGGCCATATCTTTTGTGTTAAAACACAATTATTTTGTGTACCAGGAAAGGTTTTTTTTACAAATCAAGGGAACGGCCATGGGCACCAGGTTTGCCCCCAGTTTTGCGAATCTTTTTATGGGGGTATTTGAGGAGAATTATATATACAAGTCTCCTTTGGGGGCAGGCCTGGTGTACTATGGCCGTTTCATTGATGACCTATTACTGATATGGGATGGCACTGAAGACTCCGCAAAGGAATTTATTATATCTTTAAACAACAACAATATGGGCCTTAAATTAACATCAAATATTAATAAGAACTCCATAGAATTTCTGGATCTAATATTGAGCTGGGATGCAAATGGACGAGTAACCACCAAAACATATTTCAAATCAGTTGATACAAATAGCTATTTAAACTATAAAAGCAATCATTACAAAGCCTGGGTTAAAAATATACCGTATAACCAGTTTTCCAGGATACGCAGAAATTGTACTACTTTAAATAGTTATGATGATCAAGCAGAGACTCTAAGATCAAGATTTCTAGAAAAAGGATACCCAAGAGTCCTAATTGAAGAAGGTTATAGAAAAGCTAGGATTAAAGATAGAGAGGAATTTTTTAAAAAGAAAAATGAAGGCATTATGAATATTAATGGCAATAGTGTTAATAAATCCACAAATACACAGCCCAAATCTAACAATTTAAGATTTATCACCAAATTCAATAGTAACCACCATAAAATTAAACACATTTTGTGTAAACATTGGTATATTTTAAGAAATGACTGCATTCTTAAAAACATTTTAGAAGAGTTCCCTATCTGCACTTTCAAGAGAGCTCCTACACTAAAAAATAAATTAGCACCAAGCAAGGTGGTAATGAAGAAATATATTAAAGGGAGCAACACAAGAACCACCACAAATAGTTGGCCAATGGGCAAAAGGGGTTTTTACAGATGTAATCGACCGAACTGTGGTCTTTGCAAATATACTTCAGGTAATAGGATCAAATTTCAATCTGCTTCCACAAAGGAAGAATTTGAAATAAATTCTAGATTCACTTGTTATTCAAGTTATGTGGTATATCTCCTTGAATGTCAATGTGGAATTCAGTACATTGGTAGGTCCTCAAGACCCCTAAAAAAGAGATGGGGGGAACATAATAGAAATATAAAGAATGGGGTGGCCAACCATAGTGTTCCAAGACACAGTAAAAACTGTCATGACGGACAAACTGATCTTTTTAATATTTTTCCATTAGAACAGATTGCTCCCAAATGGGGTAGGAATAGGTTAACCCATCTAAGACAGAGAGAGACATTTTGGATTTGGAAGCTTAAGACTCTCCAACCCCATGGCTTAAACGAAAATATAGACATGGCCGCTTTTAATTAAAATATAAGACCTATATATTAATATTTGTCAATGATAGCAACAGTCAGGTTATAATTTATTCGATATATATCATTTGATTTATGTTTATACTTTAGAATAATTTATATTTTATGTTATATTATTAACTTTTATTATCAGTCTAGTATATGGTTATCTGTCCGATCACAGCGGTTTTAAAATCAGATAATGCATATAGATGTTTAGACAAGAGTGATAACATTTGTATTTTGAGTATGTTTTTATATTAATTTTTTACTATATGTAAATGCATGATCAACTAACTCTAGTGAATTGGTGCCAAAAATAGTTAATACTATAAATACTAGGGAGTCAGTACCACTTGGTAATACAATACTTACGATTTGTTTATCCGTCAGTTTAAAACTATCATGTGTGCCGATAATAAACATCACACAGACGATAGCGGGCACGTCATTAACCAAGCCCCCTAGTGAGAACCTATTACATCAGAGACAAATCGAACTTAGGCACTGATTGGCTAAGGTTTTTTTAGTTGCTCACGCATGCGCCCTGGGTCGGGATAGACGCCGATATGGGGCTATAAAATTTTGCTACTTTGTATCTGAAATTACACCTGAGGAAGCGGTCTAAGTAACCGAGAAACGCGTAGTGTAACATTGTTTTTAATAAATATATATTTTTAAACTAATCAGTACAAGTAGCACGGCTATTTCTAGCAACTTTGCACACCCAATATTGGTAGCCAGACTTGCACTCATCTGAACACTGAGCTGCAGGGAGATCTAAGTGTGCTGCATTGGAGCCCATGTGTAAGCCGAACAAGTGAACCTGGGATCGATGCTATCAGTGAGCTGGACAGCTGACAAGTGTCCAGGAGGCTCTTGTGGCACTTCTCAAGTGCCTTACATCTTCACAGTATAGACGCAGTTCTGATACATTTCAGCTAGCTGGACGGCTGCTAACAGTTCAGAAGGCATGTGTGGCACTTCTCAAGTGCTGGAAATTTTGTAAGTAGTTTTTATTTGGGGGCAAGGCCTACTGAATTCAAAACGATACACACCATTTGGCGCCTCTTCTCTCTTTTCTCTTTTTTGAACAGAACCTGTGATTGCCAACACCTTTCTGGAATGAGATTGCGGCCTGGAGATTATAAATACCTCTGAGAGTGTGGACTATCATATTACACATTGTTAAAGAGATAGTTTATTCATTATAGCAAACTATATCATATGAAGATACTCTTAACCTAACAAGTTTTAAATTTATTTGTAGGTTGTTTTTTATTACTGTTCTTGTTGTATTATTGACAATATTTACAACTTTTTCTATGACAGTTTTGCAGCACTATTGCACATTAGTACTGGCGGAACATTGCTAGTAATTAAGGGCGCCTCTAATTTTATTTCTATTAATTTTCATTTGCTGATTAAATGAAAGTGCTAGTGACATCACATGACAACTACAGCAGTATACCTGATTAAATGAAAGTGCTAGTGACATCACATGACACCTACAGCAGTATGCCTGATTAAATGAAAGTGCTAGTGACATCACATGACACCTACTGCAGTATGCCTGATTAAATCAAAGTGCTAGTGACATCACATGACACCTACTGCAGTATGCCTGATTAAATGAAAGTCCTAGTGACATCACATGACACCTACAGCAGTATGCCTGATTAAATGAAAGTGCTAGTGACATCACATGACACAGCAGTATGCCTGATTAAATGAAAGTGCTAGTGACATCACATGACACCTACTGTAGTATGCCTGATTAAATGAAAGTGCTAGTGACATCACATGACACCTACAGCAGTATGCCTGATTAAATGAAAGTGCTAGTGACATCACATGACACCTACAGCAGTATGACTGATTAAATGAAAGTGCTAGTGACATCACATGACACCTACAGCAGTATGATTGATTAAATGAAAGTGCTAGTGACATCACATGACACCTACAGCAGTATGCCTGATTAAATGAAAGTGCTAGTGACATCACATGACACCTACTGCAGTATGCCTGATTAAATGAAAGTGCTAGTGACATCACATGACACCTACTGCAGTATGCCTGATTAAATGAAAGTGCTAGTGACATCACATGACACCTACAGCAGTATGACTGATTAAATGAAAGTGCTGGTGACATCACATGACACCTACTGCAGTATGCCTGATTAAATCAAAGTGCTAGTGACATCACATGACACCTACTGCAGTATGCCTGATTAAATGAAAGTGCTGGTGACATCACATGACACCTACTGCAGTATGCCTGATTAAATGAAAGTGCTGGTGACATCACATGACACCTACTGCAGTATGCCTGATTAAATGAAAGTGCTAGTGACATCACATGACACCTACAGCAGTATACCTGATTAAATGAAAGTGCTAGTGACATCACATGACACCTACAGCAGTATGCCTGATTAAATGAAAGTGCTAGTGACATCACATGACACCTACTGCAGTATGCCTGATTAAATGAAAGTGCTAGTGACATCACATGACACCTACTGCAGTATGCCTGATTAAATGAAAGTACTGGTAACATCACATGACACCTACTGCAGTATGCCTGATTAAATGAAAGTGCTAGTGACATCACATGACACCTACTGCAGTATGCCTGATTAAATGAAAGTGCTGGTGACATCACATGACACAGCAGTATGCCTGATTAAATGAAAGTGCTAGTGACATCACATGACACAGCAGTATGCCTGATTAAATGAAAGTGCTAGTGACATCACATGACACAGCAGTATGCCTGATTAAATGAAAGTGCTAGTGACATCACATGACACCTACTGCAGTATGCCTGATTAAATGAAAGTGCTAGTGACATCACATAACACCTACTGCAGTATGCCTGATTAAATGAAAGTGCTGGTGACATCACATGACACCTACAGCAGTATGACTGATTAAATGAAAGTGCTAGTGACATCACATGACACCTACAGCAGTATGCCTGATTAAATGAAAGTGCTAGTGACATCACATGACACCTACTGCAGTATGCCTGATTAAATGAAAGTGCTAGTGACATCACATGACACCTACAGCAGTATGCCTGATTAAATGAAAGTGCTAGTGACATCACATGACACCTACTGCAGTATGCCTGATTAAATGAAAGTGCTGGTGACATCACATGACACCTACTGCAGTATGCCTGATTAAATGAAAGTGCTAGTGACATCACATGACACCTACTGCAGTATGTCTGATTAAATGAAAGTGCTAGTGACATCACATGACACCTACAGTAGTATGCCTGATTAAATAAAAGTGCTGGTAACATCACATGACACCTACTGCAGTATGCCTGATTAAATGAAAGTGCTAGTGACATCACATGACACCTACTGCAGTATGCCTGATTAAATGAAAGTGCTGGTGACATCACATGACACCTACTGCAGTATGCCTGATTAAATGAAAGTGCTGGTGACATCACATGACACAGCAGTATGCCTGATTAAATGAAAGTGCTGGTGACATCACATGACACAGCAGTATGCCTGATTAAATGAAAGTGCTAGTGACATCACATGACACCTACTGCAGTATGCCTGATTAAATGAAAGTGCTAGTGACATCACATGACACCTACAGCAGTATGCCTGATTAAATGAAAGTGCTGGTGACATCACATGACACCTACTGCAGTATGCCTGATTAAATGAAAGTGCTGGTGACATCACATGACACCTACTGCAGTATGCCTAATTAAATGAAAGTGCTGGTGACATCACATGACACCTACTGCACTATGCCTGATTAAATGAAAGTGCTAGTGACATCACATGACACCTACAGCAGTATGCCTGATTAAATGAAAGTGCTGGTGACATCACATGACACAGCAGAAGTGCTAGTGACATCACATGACACCTACAGCAGTATGCCTGATAAAATGAAAGTGCTAGTGACATCACATGACACCTACAGCAGTATGCCTGATTAAATGAAAGTGCTGGTGACATCACATGACACCTACTGCAGTATGCCTGATTAAATGAAAGTGCTGGTGACATCACATGACACCTACTGTAGTATGCCTGATTAAATGAAAGTGCTAGTGACATCACATGACACCTACTGCAGTATGCCTGATAAAATGAAAGTGCTAGTGACATCACATGACACCTACTGCAGTATGCCTGATAAAATGAAAGTGCTAGTGACATCACATGACACCTACTGCAGTATGCCTGATTAAATGAAAGTGCTAGTGACATCACATGACACCTACTGCAGTATGCCTGATTAAATGAAAGTGCTAGTGACATCACATGACACCTACTGCAGTATGCCTGATTAAATGAAAGTGCTAGTGACATCACATGACACCTACTGCAGTATGCCTGCTTAAATGAAAGTGCTAGTGACATCACATGACACCTACTGCAGTATGCCTGATTAAATGAAAGTGCTAGTGACATCACATGACACCTACTGTAGTATGCCTGATTAAATGAAAGTGCTAGTGACATCACATGACACCTACAGCAGTATGCCTGATTAAATGAAAGTGCTAGTGACATCACATGACACCTACAGCAGTATGCCTGATTAAATGAAAGTGCTAGTGACATCACATGACACCTACTGCAGTATGCCTGATTAAATGAAAGTGCTAGTGACATCACATGACACCTACTGCAGTATGCCTGATTAAATGAAAGTGCTGGTGACATCACATGACACCTACAGTAGTATGCCTGATTAAATGAAAGTGCTGGTAACATCACATGACACCTACTGCAGTATGCCTGATTAAATGAAAGTGCTAGTGACATCACATGACACCTACTGCAGTATGCCTGATTAAATGAAAGTGCTGGTGACATCACATGACACCTACTGCAGTATGCCTGATTAAATGAAAGTGCTGGTGACATCACATGACACCTACTGCAGTATGCCTGATTAAATGAAAGTGCTGGTGACATCACATGACACAGCAGTATGCCTGATTAAATGAAAGTGCTAGTGACATCACATGACACCTACTGCAGTATGCCTGATTAAATGAAAGTGCTAGTGACATCACATGACACCTACAGCAGTATGCCTGATTAAATGAAAGTGCTGGTGACATCACATGACACCTACTGCAGTATGCCTGATTAAATGAAAGTGCTAGTGACATCACATGACACCTACAGCAGTATGCCTGATTAAATGAAAGTGCTAGTGACATCACATGACACCTACTGCAGTATGCCTGATTAAATGAAAGTGCTAGTGACATCACATGACACCTACTGCAGTATGCCTGATTAAATGAAAGTGCTAGTGACATCACATGACACCTACAGCAGTATGCCTGATTAAATGAAAGTGCTAGTGACATCACATGACACCTACTGCAGTATGCCTGATTAAATGAAAGTGCTAGTGACATCACGTGACACCTACAGCAGTATGCCTGATTAAATGAAAGTGCTGGTGACATCATGTGACACCTACTGCAGTATGACTGATTAAATGAAAGTGCTAGTGACATCACATGACACCTACAGCAGTATGCCTGATTAAATGAAAGTGCTAGTGACATCACATGACACCTACAGCAGTATGCCTAATTAAATAAAAGTGCTAGTGACATCACATGACACCTACTGCAGTATGCCTGATTAAATATAAGTGCTAGTGACATCACATGACACCTACAGCAGTATGCCTGATTAAATGAAAGTGCTAGTGACATCACATGACACCTACAGCAGTATGCCTGATTAAATGAAAGTGCTGGTGACATCACATGACACAGCAGTATGCCTGATTAAATGAAAGTGCTAGTGACATCACATGACACCTACTGCAGTATGCCTAATTAAATGAAAGTGCTGGTGACATCACATGACACCTACTGCAGTATGCCTGATTAAATGAAAGTGCTAGTGACATCACATGACACCTACAGCAGTATGCCTGATTAAATGAAAGTGCTGGTGACATCACATGACACAGCAGTATGCCTGATTAAATGAAAGTGCTAGTGACATCACATGACACCTACAGCAGTATGCCTGATAAAATGAAAGTGCTAGTGACATCACATGACACCTACAGCAGTATGCCTGATTAAATGAAAGTGCTGGTGACATCACATGACACCTACTGCAGTATGCCTGATTAAATGAAAGTGCTGGTGACATCACATGACACCTACTGCAGTATGCCTGATTAAATGAAAGTGCTGGTGACATCACATGACACCTACTGCAGTATGCCTGATTAAATGAAAGTGCTAGTGACATCACATGACACCTACTGCAGTATGCCTGATTAAATGAAAGTGCTAGTGACATCACATGACACCTACAGCAGTATGACTGATTAAATGAAAGTGCTAGTGACATCACATGACACCTACAGCAGTATGCCTGATTAAATGAAAGTGCTGGTGACATCACATGACACCTACTGTAGTATGCCTGATTAAATGAAAGTGCTAGTGATATCACATGACACCTACTGCAGTATGCCTGATTAAATGAAAGTGCTAGTGACATCACATGACACCTACTGCAGTATGCCTGATTAAATGAAAGTGCTAGTGACATCACATGACACCTACTGCAGTATGCCTGATTAAATGAAAGGCATCATGTGCAGACATGGGGAAGCTGCTTTCTCTAGTCAAAGGGCCAAAAGAAACAGAACATTTATTGCACATATTTAGTAAATGTTAAAGGGACACGAAACCCACATGTTTTGTTTCATGTTTCAGATAAAGAATGCAATTTTAAACAACGTTCCAATTTGCTTCTATTATCAAATTTGCTTCATTCTCTTCATATCCTTTGTTGAATGAGCAGCAATGCATTATTGGGAGCAAGCTGAACATGTCAGGTGAGACAATCACTAGAGTTATATATATGTGCAGCCACCAATTAGCAGCTAGTTCACAGTAGTACATTGTTGCTCTTGAGCCTACCTAGATAAAAATTAGATAATAGAAATACATTGGAACGTTAAAATTGCATGCTCTATCTGAATCATGAAAAAAATTTTTGACCTTTAAGCACTATTTTTTAATTTTAGTTAAAACATAAATTATCCTTAGTTTGTGCGGGTATAATAATATAGCTAGATACTGAGAGGTTATGTGGAATAATAGTAGTTGTAGGGCAAGGTTATTTGGATTAATAGAAACTATGGCCTAGATTTAGAGTTTTGTCGGTAAGGACCCGCGTAGCTAACGCCGGCTTTTTTCTGGCCGCACCATAAAAATAACTCTGGTATTGAGAGTCCACATAAAGGCTGCGTTAGGCTCCAAAAAAGGAGCGTAGAGCATTTTTAACGCAGCTTCAACTCTCGATACCAAAGTTGCTTACGCAAGCGGCCAGCCTCAAAAACGTGCTCGTGCACGATTCCCCCATAGAAAACAATGGGGCTGTTTGAGCTGAAAAAAAACCTAACACCTGCAAAAAAGCCGCGTTCAGCTCCTAACGCAGCCCCATTGTTTGCTATGCGGAAACACTTCCTACGTCTGCACCTAACACTCTAACTTGTACCCCGAGTCTAAACACCCCTAACCTTACACTTATTAACCCCTATTCTGCCGCCCCCGCTATCGCTGACCCCTGCATATTATTATTAACCCCTAATCTGCCGCTCCGTAAACCGCCGCTACTTACATTATCCTTATGTACCCCTAATGTGCTGCCCTAACATTGCTGACCCCTATATTATATTTATTAACCCCTAATCTGCCCCCCCACAACGTCGCCTACACTTATTAACCCCTAATCTGCCGAGCGGACCTGAGCGCTACTATAATAAAGTTATTAACCCCTAATCCGCCTCACTAACCCTATTATAAATAGTATTAACCCCTAATCTGCCCTCCCTAACATCGCCGACACCTAACTTCAATTATTAACCCCTAATCTGCCGACCGGAGCTCACCGCTATTCTAATAAATGTATTAACCCCTAAAGCTAAGTCTAACCCTAACACTAACACCCCCCTAAGTTAAATATAATTTTAATCTAACGAAATTAATTAACTCTTATTAAATAAATTATTCCTATTTAAAGCTAAATACTTACCTGTAAAATAAACCCTAATATAGCTACAATATAAATTATAATTACATTGTAGCTATTTTAGGATTAATATTTATTTTACAGGCAACTTTGTAATTATTTTAACCAGGTACAATAGCTATTAAATAATTAAGAACTATTTAATAGTTACCTAGTTAAAATAATTACAAAATTACCTGTAAAATAAATCCTAACCTAAGTTACAAATACACCTAACACTATACTATCATTAAATTAATTAAATAAAATACCTACAATTACCTACAATTAAACCTAACACTACACTATCAATACATTAATTAAATACAATATCTACAAATAACTACAATGAAATAAACTAACTAAAGTACAAAAAATATAAAAGAACTAAGTTACAAAAAATAAAAAAATATCTACAAACATAAGAAAAATATTACAACAATTTTAAACTAATTACACCTACTCTAAGCCCCCTAATAAAACAACAAAGCCCCCCAAAATAAAAAATGCCCTACCCTATTCTAAAGGAACCGTCATTCGTCGACTGAACGACGAATGACGGTTCCTTTAAATGACGTCATCCAAGATGGTGTCCCTCTAATTCCGATTGGCTGATAGGATTCTATCAGCCAATCGGAATTAAGGTAGGAATATTCTGATTGGCTGATGGAATCAGCCAATCAGAATCAAGTTCAATCCGATTGGCTGATGGAATCAGCCAATCGGATTGAGCTCGCATTCTATTGGCTGTTCCGATCAGATTCGAAGGACTCCATCTTGGATGACGTCATTTAAAGGAACCGTCATTCGTCGTTCAGTCGTCGGCCAGGATGGATGTTCCGCGTCGGAGGTCTTCAGGATGCTGCCGCTCCGCTCCAGATGGATGTCGATAGAAGATGCCGCCTGGATGAAGACTTCAATCAGATGGAATACCTCTTCTGCCCCGCTTGGATGAAGACTTCAATCGGATGGAAGACCTCTTCTGCCCCGCTTGGGTGAAGACTTCTACCGGATCATGGACATCTTCAGCCCCCCGCTTGGGCTTGGATAAGGACATCGGAGGAGCTCTTCAGGACGGATCGGTGAACCTGGTATGGTGAAGATAAGGTAGGAAGATCTTCAGGGGCTTAGTGTTAGGTTTATTTAAGGGGGGTTTGGGTTAGATTAGGGGTATGTGGGTGGTTGGTTGTAATGTTGGGGGGGGTATTGTATGTTTTTTTTACAGGCAAAAGAGCTGAACTTCTTGGGGCATGCCCCGCAAAGGGCCCTGTTCAGGGCTGGTAAGGTAAAAGAGCTTTTAACTTTAGTAATTTAGAATAGGGTAGGGCATTTTTTATTTTGGGGGGCTTTGTTGTTTTATTAGGGGGCTTAGAGTAGGTGTAATTAGTTTAAAATTGTTGTAATATTTTTCTTATGTTTGTAGATATTTTTTTATTTTTTGTAACTTAGTTCTTTTTTATTTTTTTTACTTTAGTTAGTTTATTTCATTGTAGTTATTTGTAGATATTGTATTTAATTAATTTATTGATAGTGTAGTGTTAGGTTTAATTGTAGGTAATTGTAGTTATTTTATTTAATTAATTTAATGATAGTATAGTGTTAGGTTTAATTGTAACTTAGGTTAGGATTTATTTTACAGGTAATGTTGTAATTATTTTAACTAGGTAACTATTAAATAGTTCTTAACTATTTAATAGCTATTGTACCTGGTTAAAAAAATTACAAAGTTGCCTGTAAAATAAATATTAATCCTAAAATAGCTACAATGTAATTATAATTTATATTGTAGCTATATTAGGATTTATTTTACAGGTAAGTATTTAGCTTTAAATAGGATTAATTTATTTAATAGGAGTTAATTAATTTCGTTAGATTAAAATTATATTTAATTTAGGGGGGTGTTAGTGTTAGGGTTAGACTTAGCTTTAGGGGTTAATACATTTATTAGAATAGCGGTGAGCTCCAGTCGGCAGATTAGGGGTTAATAATTGAAGTTAGGTGTCTGCGATGTTAGGGAGGGCAGATTAGGGGTTAATACTATTTATTATAGGGTTAGTGAGGCGGATTAGGGGTTAATAACTTTATTATAGTAGCGGTGCGGTCCGCTCGGCAGATTAGGGGTTAATAAGTGTAGGCAGGTGGAGGCGTCGTTGAGGGGGGCAGATTAGGGGTTAATAAATATAATATAGGGGTCGGCGGTGTTAGGGGCAGCAGATTAGGGGTACATAAGGATAACGTAGGTGGCGGCGCTTTGCGGGCTGCAGATTAGGGGTTAATAAGTGTAGGTAGCTGGCGGCGACGTTGTGGGGGGCAGGTTAGGGGTTAATAAATATAATATAGGGGTCGGCGGTGTTGTGGGGGGCAGCAGATTAGGGGTACATAAGTATAACGTAGTTGGCGGTCAGCAGATTAGGGGTTAAAAAAATTTAATCGAGTGGCGGCGATGTGGGGGGACCTCGGTTTAGGGGTACATAGGTAGTTTATGGGTGTTAGTGTACTTTAGAGTACAGTAGTTAAGAGCTTTATAAACCGGCGTTAGCCCAGAAAGCTCTTAACTACTGACTTTTTTCCTGCGGCTGGAGTTTTGTCGTTAGATTTCTAATGCTCACTTCAGACACGAATCTAAATACCGGAGTTAGAAAAATCCCATTGAAAAGATAGGATACGCAATTTACGTAAGGGGATCTGCGGTATGGAAAAGTCGCGGCTGAAAAGTGAGCGTTAGACCCTTTTTTGAGTGACTCCAAATACCAGAGTTAGCCTAAAACCAGCGTTAGGAGCCTCTAACGATGGTTTTCACGGCTAACGCCAAACTCCAAATCTAGGCCATAGATTTTGACAGCACATAAGAACCATAGGCCCAACAAGTCTGCCCAATATTTCCTAAAAGTATAAACTTATCTAGTTTTTATGATAGCCTTATGCTTATCCCAGGTATTAATTAGTACACAGGATATTATTATGATTATCCCAGGTATTAATTAGTACATAAGATAGCCTTATGCTTATCCAAGGCATTAATTAGTACATAGGATATCATTATGCTTATCCCAGGCATTAATTAGTACATAGGCTATCCTTTTGCTTATCCCAGGTATTAATTAGTACATGGGATAGCCTTATGCTTATCCCAGGTATTAATTAGTACATAGGATATCCTTATGCTTATCCCAAGTATTAATTAGCACATACGATAGCCTTATCATTATCCCAGGCATTAATTAGTACATAGGATATCCTTATGCTTATCCCAGGTATTAATTAGTACATAGGATAGCCTTATGCTTATCCCAGGCATTAATTAGTATGTAGGATATCCTTATGCTTATCCCAGGCATTAATGAGTACATAGGATATCCTTATGCTTATCCCAGGTATTAATTAGTACATATGATATCCTTATGTTTATCCCAGGCATTAATTAGTACATAGGATAGCCTTATGCTTATCCCAGGTATTAATTAATTAGTATGTAGGATATCCTTATGCTTATCCCAGGCATTAATTAGTACACAGGATATGGTTATGCTTATTCAAGGTATTAATTAGTACATAGGATATCCGTATGCTTATCCCAGGAATTGATCCAGTATTAATTAGTACGTAGGATAGCCTTTTGCTTATCTCAGGCATTAATTAGTACATAGGATATCCTTATGCTTATCCCATATATTAATTAGTATGTAGGATAGCCTTATGCTTATATCAGGCATTAATTAGTATGTAGGATATCCTTATGCTTATACCAGGCATTAATTAGTACATAGGATATCCTTATGCTTATCCCAGGCATTAATTAGTACATATGATAGCCTTATGCTTATCCCGGGTATTAATTAGTACATAGGATTTCATTATGCTTATCCCAGGTATTAATTAGTACATAGGATAGCCTTATGCTTATCGCAGGCATTTATTAGTATGTAGGATAGCCTTATGCTTATCCCAGGCATTAATTAGTACATAGGATGCTTATCACAGGCATTTATTAGTATGTAGGATATCCTTGTGCTTATCCCAGGCATTAATTATTACATAGGATGCTTATCCCAGGCATTCATTAGTATGTAGAATATCCTTATGCTTATTCCAGGCATTAATTAGTACATAGGATATCATTATGCGTATCCCAGGTATTAATTAGTAAATAGGATAGCCTTATGCTTATCCCAGGCATTATTTAGTTCATAGGATAATCTTATGCTTATCCCAGGCATTAATTAGTACATAGAATATCCTTATGCGTACCCCAGGTATTAATTAGTACATAGGATATCATTATGCTTATCCCAGGTATTAATTAGTACATAGGATAGCCTTATGCTTATCCCAGGCATTAATTAGTATGTAGGATATCCTTATGCTTATCCCAGGCATTAATGAGTACATAGGATATCCTTATGCTTATCCCAGGTATTAATTAGTACATAGGATATCCTTATGCTTATCCCAGGCATTAATTAGTACATAGGATAGCCTTATGCTTATCCCAGGCATTATTTAGTTCATAGGATAGCCTTATGCTTATCCCAGGCATTAATTAGTACGTAGAATATCCTTATGCTTATCCCAGGCATTAATTAGCACATAGGATAGCCTTATGCTTATCCTGGGTATTAATTAGTACATAGGATTTCATTATGCTTATCCCAGGTATTAATTAGTATATAGGATAGCCTTATTCTTATCCCAGGCATTTATTAGTACGTAGGATATCCTTATGCTTATCCCAGGCATTAATTAGTACATAGATTATACTTATACTTATCCCAGGCATTAATTAGTAGATAGGATGCTTATCCCAGGCATTAATTAGTATGTAGAATATCCTTATGCTTATTTCAGGCATTAATTAGTACATAGGACATCATTATGCTTATCCCAGGTATTAATTAGTACAATGGATAGCCTTATGCTTATCCCAGGCATTATTTAGTTCATAGGATAGCCTTATGCTTATCCCAGGCATTAATTAGTACATAGAATATCCGTATGCGTATCCCAGGTATTAATTAGTACATAGGATATCATTATGCTTATCCCAGGTATTAATTACTACATAGGATAGCCTTATGCTTATCCCAGGCATTAAATAGTATGTAGGATATCCTTATGCTTATCCCAGGTATAAATTAGTACATAGGATATCCTTATGATTATCCCAGGCATTAATTAGTACATAGGATAGCCTTATGCTTATCCCAGGTATTAATTAGTACGTAGGATAGCGTTATGCTTATCCCAGGCATTAATTAGTATGTAGGATATCCTTATGCTTATCCCTGGCATTAATTAGTACATATGATATCCTTATGCTTATTCAAGGTATTAATCAGGTATTAATTAGTACGTAGGATAGCCTTATGCTTATCCCAGGCATTAATTAGTACATAGGATATCCTTATACTTATCCCATATATTAATTAGTATGTAGGATAGCCTTATGCTTATCCCAGGCATTAATTAGTATGTAGGATATCCTTATGCTTATACCAGGCATTTATTAGTACATAGGATATCCTTATGCTTATCCTAGGCATTAATTGGTACATAGGATAGCCTTATGCTTATCCTGGGTATTAATTAGTACATAGGATTTCATTATGCTTATCCCAGGTATTAATTAGTACATAGGATAGCCTTATGCTTATCCCAGGCAGTTATTAGTATGTAGGATAGCCTTATGCTATCTAGATTGTAAATTCCCACGGGAATAGGGCCCTCAATTCCCCCTGTGTTTTGTCTGTAAAATGTTGTCTTTTATCGTATTGTTTCTCCATTGTACTGTTATCCTTGTACCCATGGGCAGCACTGCAGAATCTGTTGGTGCTTTATAAATAAAGAATAATAATAATACTAATAATGCTTATCCCAGGCATTAATTAGTATATAGAATGCTTATCCTAGACATTTATTAGTATGTAGGATATCCTTATGCTTATCCCAGACATTAATTATTACATAGGATGCTTATTCCAGGAATTAATTAGTACGTAGAATATACTTATACTTATTCCAGGCATTAATTAGTACATAGGATGCTTATCCCAGACATTTATTAGTATGTAGGATATCCTTATGCTTATCCCATGCATTAATTATTACATCGGATGCTTATCCCAGGCATTAATTAGTACGTAGAATATCCTTATCCTTATTTCAGGCATTAATTAGTACATAGGATATCATGCTTATCCCAGGTATTAATTAGTACATAGGATATCCTTATGCTTATCCCAGGCATTAATTAGTACATAGGATGCTTATCCCAGGTATTAATTAGTACATAGGATAGCCTTATGCTTATCCCATGTATTAATTAGTATGTAAAATATCCTTATGCGTATCCCAGGTATTAATTAGTACATAGGATATCATTATGCTTATCCCAGGTATTTATTAGCACATAGGATAGCCTTATGCTTATCCCAGGCATTAATTGGTGCATAGGATATAATTATGCTTATCTTATGAATTAATTAGTACATAGGATAGTCTTATTCTTATCCCAGGCATTAATTAGTATGTAGGATAGCCTTATGCTTATCCCAGGTATAAATTAGTACATAGGATAACCTTATGCTTATCCCAGGCATTAGTTAGTACGTAGGATAGCCTTATGCTTATCCCAGGCATTTAGTAGTGCGTAGGATAGCCTTACGCTTATCCCAGGCATTAATTAGTACGTAAAATATCCTAATGCTTATTCCAGGCATTAATTAGTATGTAGAATATCCTTATGCTTATCCCAGGTATCAATTAGTATGTAGGATAGCCTTATGCTTATCGCATTCATTAATTAGTACGTAGGATAGCCTTATGCTTATCCCAAGGATTAATTAGTACGTAGGATAGCCTTATGCTTATCGCATGCATTTATAAGTTTGTAAGATAGCCTTATGCTTGTCCCAGTCATTAATTAGTATGTAGGATGGCCTTATACTTATCCCTAGCATTAATTAGTACGTAGGATAGCCTTATGCTTATCCCAAGCATTAATTAGTATGTAGGATAGCCTTATGCTTATCTCAGGTATTAATTAGTACGTAGGATAGCCTTATGCTTATCCCAGGCATTCTGAAAGTCCCCCACAGTGTTTGTTATTACCACCTCTTGTGGAAGTTTCCTCATAAGAAGTGCTTCCTGAATCTACTACCCTTCAGCTTGAGATCATGACCCTTTGTTCTTAAATTTTTCTTTTTATGAAAAATACTCACAGCCTCAGCTTTACTAAGCTCCTTAATATACTTGAAAATTACTATCATATCATAGGGAGGGTTATTTGGAGCAAAAGGAGGAGTTATACAGAGGGTTATATGTTGCAATGGGAGGAGTTATAGGGAGGGTTATATGTTGCAATGGGAGGAGTTATAGGGAGGGTTATATGTTGCAATGGGAGGAGTTATAGGGAGGGTTATATGGAGCAAAAGGAGGAGTTATAGAAAGGGTTATATGTTGCAATGGGAGAAGTTATAGGGAGGGTTATATGGAGCAATAGGAGGAGTTATAGGGAGGGTTATATGTAGCAATAGGAGGAGTTATAGGGAGGGTTATATGGAGCAATATGAGGAGTTATAGGGAGAGTTTTATGAGCAATAGGAGCAGTTATAGGGCGGGTTATATGGAGCAATAGGAGGAGTTATAGGGAGGGTTATATGGAGCAATATGAGGAGTTATAGGGAGGGTTTTATGAGCAATAGGAGCAGTTATAGGGAGGGTTATATGAACCAGAAGGGGGAGTTATAGGGA
>NC_069499.1:1557811406-1557856406 GCF_027579735.1 Bombina bombina | reverse complement strand
ATCCAATAGCTGTAATGTATTCAAATTAAATATTTTAGATACATTAAAGAAAAGATGATGTCAGCGTTAAAAAATAGGTGATCAGAGAAAACGGCAACACAGCACTCTGCAATGCATATGCGCACTTTCTGGTAGTCCGATAGTTAACCGTAGTCCTAACTACAACCCTAACCTTAGTTCTATCTCTAGTCTTACACGCACCCAGATTAAAAGGACATGGAATCCAAACAAAATGATTTCATGATTCAGATAGAACATGCAATTTTAACCCCTTAGTGACCAGAGCACTTTTCCATTTTCTGTCCGTTTGGGACCAAGGCTATTTTTACATTTCTGCGGTGTTTGTGTTTAGCTGTAATTTTCCTCTTACTCATTTACTGTACCCACATATTATATACCGTTTTTCTCGCCATTAAATGGACTTTCTAAAAATACCATTATTTTCATCATATCTTATCATTTACTATAAAAAAAATTATAAAATATGAGGAAAAATGGAAAAAAACACACTTTTTCTAACTTTGAACCCCAAAATCTGTTACATATCTACAACCACCAAAAAACACCCATGCTAAATTGTTTCTAAATTTTGTCCTGAGTTTAGAAATACCCAATGTTTACATGTTCTTTGCTTTTTTGCAAGTTATAGGGCAATAAATACAAGTAGCACTTTGCTATTTTCAAACCATTTTTTTTCAAAATTAGCGCTAGTTACATTGGGACACTGATATCTTTCAGGAATCCCTGAATATCCATTGACATGTATATATTTTTTTTAGTAGACATCCCAAAGTATTGATCTAGACCCATTTTGGTATATTTCATGCCACCATTTCACCGCCAAATGCGATCAAATACAAAAAATCGTTCACTTTTTCACAATTTTTTTCACAAACTTTCAGTTTCTCACTGAAATTATTTACAAACTGCTTGTGCAATTATGACATAAATGGTTGTAAATTCTTCTCTGGGATCCCCTTTGTTCAGAAATAGCAGCCATATATGGCTTTGGCATTGCTTTTTGGTAATTAGAAGGCCGCTAAATGCCACTGTGCACCACACGTGTATTATGCCCAGCAGTGAAGGGGTTAATTAGGGAGCATGTAGGGAGCTTCTAGGGTTAATTTTAGCTTTAGTGTAGTGTAGTAGACAACCCCAAGTATTGATCTAGGCCCATTTTGGTATATTTCATGCCACCATTTCACCGCCAAATGCGATCAAATTAAAAAAAAACGTTAAATTTTTCACAATTTTAGGTTTCTCACTGAAATCATTTACAAACAGCTTGTGCAATTATGGCACAAATGGTTGTAAATGCTTCTCTGGGATCCCCTTTCTTCAGAAATAGCAGACATATATGGCTTTGGCGTTGCTTTTTGGTACTTAGAAGGCTGCTAAATGGCGCTGCGCATCACACGTGTATTATGGCTAGCAGTGAAGGGGTTAATTAGGTAGCTTGTAGGGAGCTTGCAGGGTTAATTTTAGCTTTAGTGTAAAGATCAGCCTCCCACCTGAAACATCAGACCCCCTGATCCCTCCCAAACATCTCTCTTCCCTCCCCTACCCCACAAGTGTACCCGCCATCTTAAGTACTGGCATAAACTCTGCCAGTACTAAAATAAAAGGAAAATTTGGGCTTTTTTGTGCATTTTTTTTTGCATATTTACATATGCTTCTGTGTAGGATCCCCTTAGCCCCCAACCTCACTGATCCCCCACCAAACAGCTCTCTAACCCTCCCCCTCTGACTTAATGTGCGCCATCTTGGGTACTGGCAGCTGTCTGCCAGTACCCATTTTAGTGAATAATATGCTTTTTTTTATTAAAAAATGTCCCTTTTCTGTAGTGTAGCTTCCCCCCCCCCCCCCCAATACCAACCCCCACCCCTTCCAGATCCCTTAGATGCTTTGGAAAAAATAAGTATTTCATTTTATTTGACATTTTACTTTTAAATTTTTTTCTGTAGTGTAGCGGTTCCCACCCGCTCCCGGCCCGTGCACGCGCCCGTCCGCCACCCCCCGTGCACGCGCGCGCGCCCGTGCGCGCCCCGAAGGCTCCGCCCCCAATCCCGCCCCCCTCCACCTTCCAGATCTCACCGATGGCCGCCCACCCGCCTCCCAAGTCGGCTCCCACCCACCAACGATACCGGCCATCGATGTCCGGGGCAGAGAGGGCCACAGAGTGGCTCTCTCTGCATCGGATGGCCAAGGGGGGTTATTGCAGGATGCCTCCATATCGAGGCATCACTGCAATAACCGGAAAGCAGCTGGAAGCAAGCAGGATCGCTTCCAGCTGCTTTCCAGACCAAGGACGTACGCCACACGTCCTCGGTCATTAACTGTATTTTTTTTGAGGACGTGTGGCGTACGTCCTTGGTCGTTAAGGGGTTAAACAACTTTCTCATTTATTTCTATTATAATTTTTTATTTGTTCTTTGGTATCTTTGCTTGAAAAGCAGGGCTCTATGCTTAAGAGCCGGCCCATTTCTGGAGCACTATATGGCAGCAGTTTTGCAAGATTGTTATCCATTTGCAAGAGCACTAGAAGGCAGCAGTATTTCCTGCTATGTGGTGCTCCAGATGCTACCTAGGTATCTCTTCAGCACAGAATATCATGGGAACGAAGCAAATTGGATGATAGAAGTAAATTAAAAACATTTTTAAAATTGTAAGTTCTGTCTGAAACAGAAAATAATTTTTTTTTTATTTCTGATCCCTTTAACAAATGAAGTTGCTCCTGTAGAGACTCAGAATGTGTGGTTGTATCACAATGGAAGCATTATATGATGTGCATTACCAACCTATCGGCCAGATTTATGAGTTTTGTGTTATGAGCGACTCGGTACTAACTTGCAAGTTATTTCCACTGCTCACCTCCCTATAGCGCTGCTATTACAGGTTTACAAAAACCCGGCGTTAGCAGACAATATGGCAGCATTGAGCTCCATACCGCACCCAAATACCAGCGCTGCTTTGAGCTGGTTTTACTTGCTCGTGCACGATTTCCCCATAGACATCAATGGGGAGAGCCGGCTAAAAAAAAGCCTAACACCTGCAATAAAGGAGCATAAAGCTCCGTAACGCAGCCCCATTGATTCCTATGGGGAAAGAAAATTATGTTTACACCTAACACCCTAACATAAACCCTGAGTCTAAACCCGCCCCCGACATCGCCGACACCTACATTACACTTATTAAGACCTAATCTGCTGCCACCTACCTATACTTATTAACCCCTAATCTGCTGCCCCCGACATCGCCGACACCTACATTACACTTATTAACCCCTAATCTGCCGCCCCCGACATCGCCGCAACCTACATTATATTTATTAACCCTAATCTGCCGCCCCCAATGTATTCGCTACCTACCTACACTTATTAACCCCTAATCTGCTGCCCCCAATGTATTCGCTACCTACCTACACTTATTAACCCCTAATCTGCCGCCCCCAACATCGCCGCCACTATACTAAAGTTATTAACCCCTAAACCTAACCCTAAGTCTAACACTAACACCACTAACTTTAACATAATTAAAATAAATGTAAATAAAAATTACAATTAATACTTAAATAATTCCTATTTAAAACTAAATACTTACCTGTGAAATAAACCCTAAACTAGCTACAATATAACTAATAGTTACATTGTATCTAGCTTAGGTTTTATTTTTATTCCACAGCTAAGTTTGTATTTATTTTAACTAGGTAGACTAGTTAGTAAATAGTTATTAACTATTTAATAACAACCTAGTTAAAATAAATACAAATTTACCTGTAAAATAAAACCTAACCTGAGTTACACTAACATTATCTATCTTTTTAAACAATACACATTTTTTGGAGTAGACTGTCCCTTTAAAGGGTCATTATAATCTTAAAATGACATGCTCCAACCAATAAGAGAATGCAATGTTTTTTTACTATAATGGCCTTTTAATGCAGTTGGACTTAGACAAGCCAGCAGCTCAATACATTTACATAATACTGTGTGCAGAACTGCTCCCCCTCTTTTTCTAAGTTCTGTCCTGTGTCACCCAGTATCTAATATTCAGAGCTGGTATTACTGATTTAGCCCCATAAATTAAATCTGGAATCTTAATTTACAGGGTAGGTTTAGTTATTTGGTAAATATAAAGATCTGTGGTTACTTTAATATCAAGAAACAGATTTTCCTTAACCTTTTTTCAGGAAAAAAAAAAATGTTTTAGCATATTTAATTGCAGCTCTTTCATAATGCACATCATTTAGCTTTTTTAATCAAAAATCCCTTTAAGATAAATTTGCAAGCGAGTGTAATTTTAGAGACCATTTCTCAGCTGCATCAAATTACAGGCTTCTAATTGCGCTAGCAAATGAGCCAATTCAAAAAAACGTAACAGACGATAACCTTGCATGCAGAAAAGCAATTGAAAATGGAATTAGCAGCAAAGAGTGCTTTTTATTCCCTTCTGTTCTGAAACTCAGTGTTATAACTGATATGAAAATATAAACCAGGGGAAAATAAAGTCAGCAACCCAGATAATAAGACTGCACAGTAGCTCAGAAGTGCCAGTCAAGATTTTGATGGCAATTTAAGACTGTGAATGTTTGTACAGTTCTCTACAAAATATGAATCATTCCCCCCCCCCAAAGTATGTTCCCCCAGAGTGATTTTAATATGACCTCAATATGTTTTGTTTGGAGAAAAGAAGAGAAGGGAAAGAGGTGTTGCAAATTCTAATTAAAAACTGAGGAGGAAAGCATTTCTCATAAATAGAAAAATACCTGAACATGAGTTGCCCTCTCAGACACTTATGAGTTACACATGTTGCAGGGGGTGTAGAGGGTAACGTGCATTGATTGCACCCCTGGACAGCACACAAATAATGACCTTGGACAGCACTATTCATGTTCCTCCCTGCACACCCTGCAGCATGTGTAACTCATAACTGTCTCAATTTCTCAATTTCAAGCTGTACTCTTGCAAATTCAACAATAATGTTTTACAGAAAGAGTGAATGATACATGGATTAGAGTGTAATAAACAATGCTGGGGACAAATACAGTATAACTTATTCAAGAGCTACTTAGTAATAATACGTCTTAAAGATTAGATAGTTCTTTGGTGAAATTGCATTAAAGGGACATGAAACCCAAAATGTTTATTTTGTGATTCATAATGAGCATGCATTTTTAAACAACTTTCCAATTGACTTCTATTATCAAATTCAATTTACTCTCTTGGTATCCTTTGTTGAATGAGCAGTAATTTACTACTGCTAAACACATAAGGACAGCCAATGGCAAGAGGTATATATGAGTCTCCAATTAGCAGCTAGCTCCCAGTAGTGCATTACTGCTCACGAGTCTACCTAGGTATAATTTTTAGCAAAGGATACCAAGTAAGCACGTGATGACGCTCACAGCATTCAGCTCTTTATGGTGCTGGATGTTTTTCTTGGAAATACAGATGTTACTATAAATATTGTTAAAGTCTAACACACTCTCTAATGCAGAGCTTTCCAAACTTTTCATGTTGGTGACACACTTTTTAGACCTACATCATTTTGCGACACAGTAGTTGTACTAGCAAACAGGAGGTTAAACTAACTTGTTTTAAGAGATACGGACACGTACATAAACTATATAATAACAAAATGTATTTACAAGTAACAGTAAGTATGTGCAAGAATTAAAAAAAAAGTTTAATAACACCAGTAGCTACTTACTATTTTAATGGGATGTATGAGGTTGATGGGATGAAAAAAGTTTGTGAATATTTGGTGGAATATTAGATAAAGACACTCACATTTTATCATCAAGCATTTTTTTTTTCCTTTATTTATATCCTCTCTTTTGCATGTATGACCTATGAATAGATTTGTAGTAGCTACAAAAAATACCTCAGAAAATATGCCACCTAAACAACTAAAAAAACCTTGCAATAGTATTGGTGCCCTTGATTTAGATCAAGCAGACAAAAGCCCAAATATAAATCAAAATATTAATACTGAAAGTCTGGTAAAGCAAATTTCTGACATCTTTATGCCACAATTTGATAATATAAGAAAGGAGATTGTCTCATTGTCTAATGAAGTTAAACATTTCTCCAATAGGCTCTCTGAGATGGAGAATAGAATATCTGATATAGATGATTTGCAACTCAGCCAACAATCTAATTTTGACTCACAAGCAAAACTAATACAGAACTTGCAAATGCGAATTGATGACCTAGAAGATAGGTCTAGAAGGAACAATTTAAAATTTGTAGGCATACCAGAATCACAAGAATATGCAGATATTATGGAATTAATTTCTTCCGTAATACCTAAAGCGTTGGGATTCCCCTCAGATCAACTCCCACTAGCTGTTGAGAGAGCTCATAGGGTAGGCTCAATTAAAACAAAAGGTAATTCCCAAGTTCTGAAGAGACCAATTATAGCAAGATTTTTAAATTTCCAAGACAAGTATAAACTTCTTACTCTTTATCGCAAAGCGATCCCATTTGAAATGCACAATAAACAGATTTTAATATTTCAGGATTATTCCTCAGAGACGTTAAATAAAAGAAGAGAAATGTCACCTCTCTGTACTGAAATGATTGATTTAGGGATAAAAGTTACCATGATTTACCCCGCTAGACTCAAAATTTGGCAGAATTCTGAGATTACTCTGATAGACAACACAGAGGAAGCTAAACAGTTTATTAAAAAAACTAAGCAGACACAAAATTCTGATGTATAAGAACAATATGGCAATCAGGAAGTTTATAAGTTTACAAGCTGATAGACGATGTATGGATGTTTGTAGGTATGTCTTGTGTGTTTTTTTTTCTTTTTTCTTTTTTTCTCTACTCCCCCTCCCGCCCACTATACTTTTTAACTATTAATAATCAGTACGGCTTTATCAAAATATTTTAAATAGGCAAATGAAAAACTCAATTAAAATTTTATCCTGGAATGTGGGGGGAATTAACTCGCCCATAAAGAGGAAAAGAATAGTATATCATCTTAAAAAATCCGCCCCCGGTATAACACTATTACAAGAGACACATCTGAATCAGATAGAAGCGGCCAAATTAAGAATGGGATGGATTGGTGAGGTAGTAGCAGCACCGGCGTTTGGTAAAAAAAGAGGAGTAGCCTGCCTCTTCAACAAAAAAACTAGAATATCAGATTAAATCTCAGATAATAGATAAGGAAGGCAGGTTCTTAATTCTTAATTTATCTATACAAGAACGCAGGTTCACCATCTGTAATATCTATGCTCCAAATGAGCACTGTCCACTGTTTTGGAAGAATCTTTTTGCTAAACTTTTAGACTTTATAGATTCAGAGTTGATAATTGGAGGGGATTTCAACAGCATAATCAATCCATACCTGGATCGTTTTAAACATACCCAGATTAATAGATATCGTAGGGAAGCAGAAGGTTTAAGTAAATTTGTCAAAAGCTTGAAATTGAGGGATGTATGGAGATTACAGCACCCAGATGAGAGAGCATATACGTGCGAATCAAAATCACACAAAATTTTTTCAAGAATTGATATGTTTTTAATTAGTGAATCGCTTCTAGGTGCTGAGATTAGGACAGATATTGCTAATATCGTGATCTCTAATAATAAGTCAGTACAAGGTCGAACAGAGTAAAAAGCTGGGGGTTTTCTTTCCCTCTTTTCTAGTATCCAATATTAAATTTAGGAATTGGATGCAAGCTAAATGGAGAGTGTTTTTCTATTTTAATAAAAATTATCTATCGAAGATAGAAACTTTCTGGGAGACCATAAAAGCTATTTTCAGAGGACAGATCAAGTCCTATATGATAGCAAGAAAGAAAGCCATAGGTAAGAGGGAGATATAACTAGCTAACCAGCTTAAAAACAAGTACACGAGATATATAGAAAATCCCATAAAGCTAAATTGGTCCAATTATCAGAATGCGAAGCTAGAAAGAGAAACCTTTATAAATCAACAGGTATCAAAATCTGATGTTAATAATTATTTAAGATTTAAGAGGTTCTCACCTAAACTAGCTAAATCTATGGCCAACCTAGTAAAAAGCAAGAAAATAAATAATTTTATTGGAGCCATTAAGGTTAAAGATCAGAGATATATCTCTCCGAAAGAAATTCTATCACAGTTTCATAAGTATTTTCAAACAATATATTCGGCTGATAAAATTGACCTAGAAGCAAAAAAGAACATTTGGAAAAAGATTATTACCCCAAGTATTAAGGCAGAACAGCTTGAAGTACTGAATAAAGAGATAACGGAGGAGGAAATTGCCTCGGCAATAAAGAAAGCTGCCAATGGCAAAGCTCCGGGTCCAGATCTAATTCCAGTAGAATTTTATAAAATATTGGAGGAGGATGTCGTTTGCATTTTGGGGAGATTATATAATAGCTATTGTGACAGACCCTTCAGTCAGGACTGAAAGTGTTAACTTTATTTTCTAACCACAAGTGGCTGGCTCCAGCTACAATCTAATTAATGCTTAGCATTCTATTGTTTGATCACCCCCAGAGAGAAACGCCTAAGTGATAAGGAGAGTCAAGAGTGTCCTGTGGTTGAAGTGTTTAAGTAATATAATCCTATTGTATCATGTCAAGGGCGCTTCTCCCTTTTATCTAATGTACAACATTCTTTCAACCCCCATCTGAGGGGGGGTCAAAAACCTGTATAAATCTGTGTGCTGCCTTCAAATAAAGATGTCATTCTGTTTTAAACCTGAAACTGGCTGGGTTGTGAATTGCTGATTCCCTATGCAGGACATTGTTCATCTGATATTAACCTTGGTACACTGTTGGTACCGTAACATTGGTGGCAAGCGACGGGAGAATCCTTATCGCCCAGAAGAGCAACTACACAAGCCAGTAACCTCAGGAAGAGGGGGATTATTACAATACTGACTAAGATGGAAAGAGTACCAGGGACAGAAGGAACCAATGGGCCCAGCATAGCAGACAGAACCCCTGAAGAAGCAAGTTTTGACCGGGCTGTCAAAATAAGACTGGCACATTATGGCCCCAACCCATCTGCGGAAATTATCGACCGGGTCATAGCAGCTGTGGAAGCCAACCTACTTCGCCAAAGCGGCGCTGCAGCAAACCCAGTGGAAAAGAGAAAAGTGAATTTTGCAGCTTTTAAAAACTTCCTGGAAACAGAAGGAGAGATTGATGGGTACCTTGCGGATTTTGAGAGGCAATGTGCACTACACAAGGTACCCGCAGAGGACTGGGTCATGATATTATCCGGAAAATTATCCGGCCGGGCCAGTGAGGCTTTTCGGGCCATTCCAGATGAGGAAGTCGGGGATTATAATACTGTAAAAGAGGCTCTGCTCTCCAGGTATGCGGTTACACCGGAGGCATACCGGAGGCGGTTCAGAGACACTGTTAAATTAGCTGGTGATTCCTACCTTGAGTGGGCATGTAAGGTGCACCGCACAGCAGCTCACTGGATAGCGGGGTGCCAAGCCGTGTCTGGGGAAGAGGTGCTGCAGCTATTCCTGTTGGAACATTGCTTTGACAAGTTATCAGCAGGAGTTAGAGAGTGGGTTCGGGACCGTAAACCCTCCACCCTGCATGAAGCGGCTCGCTTGGCAGATGAGTATACGGATGCCCGCAAACTGGACACTGCTACCACTAAGCCCCCTGCCAGAGTGGAGTACAGACCCCCAGTCACCCCAGCACCTGCCAGTTACCAACCCCCAGCACACCGCTATACCACACGGTCTCGGGCCACGAACTACCCTCAGAGAGCCTGGTTCAATTCGCGGGGCTACTCACAACCTATTCGGTGCTTTGGATGTAAGCAACTAGGGCACAAAAGACCAGAGTGTCCCCTAAACGCAGCGAACCAAGCACAGTCCTGGAGAAGACCCGCCGGCAGAATCCCACGTAATCCTCAGCCTGCGGCCCGCTATGTAGAGGCGCAAGAATGCTGGGGCATCCTACATGAGGCAGACCTTGTGCAAGCTGCCCACCGGAATAACCGGCAACTGGTTAAAGTGAATGGGAAGGAGGTCAGTGGTCTACGGGATACTGGTGCTACCATGACCTTGCTTCGAAAGAACTTGGTGTCTGAGAAACAGCACACAGGAGACACTGTGGCTGTGAGGGTAGCAGGGGGCACTGTGTTCCGCCTACCTGTTGCCAGGGTGCATTTGGATTGGGGAGGGGGCGCTAGACCTGTGAATGTGGGGGTCATGAAGGATTTACCAGCTGATGTTCTCCTTGGAAATACCTTGGTCCCCCTTGTTTCTGCCTATGCTCCCATGGGTCCCGCTGATGTTAACCCTGTGACTACCCGTGCTCAGATCCGTGCAGCAGAGACTGACCCCCCTGCTGCTAAGCCCCAGGACGCTGAGCTCAGTAAATCTCTATCCGCTATTGATATGTGGGAGTCACGTTACAATGCGCTGATGAAGGAGAAGAGTCACGTAGAGGATAAAATGGTCACGTTAAATAATCATGTAACAGTGCTAGCGGGAGAGAAGAGGAGTGCAGAGGAAAAAGCACGTTTAGAACAGGAATCTCTGCTAGACAAGCTGCACCGACAGACTGCAGAAAACACCAGCTTGAGAGTGGAACATGAAACATTAAGGACAAACTTAGTGACACTGGAGGAGAAGCTGACGCTGGCTCATAGGGAGGTGCAGCAACTCAAGGGCACCCTATGTCAGTATGAAGGGATTGTGGATACCTATAAAGAGCAGGTACAAAAACCACGTAAAGAAGCCGATGATATTTTGAAGGACTGTTTAGCCCTAGTCGGGGCACTGAAGAGGTTGAACCCTTATTTATACAGACAGGGATTCTCTCTCATAACGGGAATACAGATGGATTGTCCCAGAAAACTGACATGCCTACCACCCCTTAGTCCGGTCATCCCCAGGTTGACCCGCAAAAGGGTCAAGCCGGGTCTGCCGGAGTGTTCCACAAGGGGGGAGCTATGTGACAGACCCTTCAGTCAGGACTGAAAGTGTTAACTTTATTTTCTAACCACAAGTGGCTGGCTCCAGCTACAATCTAATTAATGCTTAGCATTCTATTGTTTGATCACCCCCAGAGAGAAACGCCTAAGTGATAAGGAGAGTCAAGAGTGTCCTGTGGTTGAAGTGTTTAAGTAATATAATCCTATTGTATCATGCCAAGGGCGCTTCTCCCTTTTATCTAATGTACAACATTCTTTCAACCCCCATCTGAGGGGGGGTCAAAAACCTGTATAAATCTGTGTGCTGCCTTCAAATAAAGATGTCATTCTGTTTAAACCTGAAACTGGCTGGGTTGTGAATTGCTGATTCCCTATGCAGGACATTGTTCATCTGATATTAACCTTGGTACACTGTTGGTACCGTAACAGCTATTTTGTGGAAAATGTTAAACCCTCTAGGTATTTCTCAGCGGCGAATGTAACATTAATATATAAAAAGGACAAGGACGCAGAATGTTTGGACTCTTACCGTCTAATTTCCCTATTGAATTCCGACTATAAACTTATGGCTAGTATTCTGGCAAACAGACTTAAAAGTATCATAGGAGATATTATACACACAGACCAAACTGGATTTATGCCAGGTAGGACCTCACAGAAAAATATTAGAACTGCTATGTTCTTAATAGAGCAGGCAGTAACTGGAAAGAGTAAAAAGGAAAAACAAGACTCAGACTTTGCGCTACTGACAGTCGATGCCCATAAGGCTTTCAATAGTATTACCTGGGATCATCTATTTTCAGCATTGAACAGTTTTGGGATAATGGGAAATTTTTCAAACTTTATCAAATTAATCTATCAGGACCCTATTTCCTACATATTAGTTAATGGACTGAGTTCCTCAGGGGTTACACTCCAGAAAGGAACAAGACAAGGGTGTCCATTGTCACCATTACTTTTTAATATTTCATTAGAACCCCTGGCAATTAGATGTAGGAATAGACTAGAAGGAGTCTTATCAGGTGATAAAAGATATGTACTGTCCCTATATGCGGACGACATCCTCTTCTATATTTGTAATTCCAGAGTAAACATACCACACATAACCAGCATAATTGATGAATTTAGTAAATTCTCAGGATACAAAATTAATTTAAAGAAATCCGAGATTATGTGGATTATTAAAAAAAGAAATAGCTTGCTCGATAATCTGTTCAAACTTGCAGAAGGGAAGATTAAATATTTAGGGATTATTCTATCAAAGAATTTAGACGACTGGTACGGTTTAAATTATGTACCTATCTGGCTGAAATGTACTGATTCTTTAAAAACCTGGGCTAAACTTCCATTGTCTCTATCAGCAAAAGTACTACTTATTAAAATGATGCTTTTTCCAAAAATTCTATTCCTCATGCAAAATATACCAGTGTTTATCCGAGCTACAGATATCCAAAAATTTAATTCTGAATGTTCACAGTTTTTTTGGGGTAAGGGGAAACCACGGATAGGACTCAAAAATTTGGCTCATTTGACAATTGATGCCGGATTCGCCTTCCCTAATCTAAAATTATATAACTTGGTCTGTCTTGCAAAAATAGCGCTAGACTGGATATCGGGGGTAGAATTTGTAACTAATTACCAAAATGAGGAAAAGGCGATAGCCCCCCTATCCTTGAAAGCCTTACTACACTATCCAGTTTCGAGATCAATGAAAAAAGCTAAGTATAAGTACACAATTCAAAACATAACCTTGGCATGGAAAAAAATATGCAAAATGCTGCAAGTAAACTTTAAAATATCACAGTATTTACCTATAAGGGGGAATCCCGACTTTATAAGTGGGATGGAATCAAGTGTATTTAGTGATTGGACTAGGAAAGGACTAGTCTGGATCAGCCAGTTAATTGATTACCAAACAATGACTGTTAAACCTTTTGAATTTCTGACCAAAGAATTTAAGCTGGAAAAAAGGCAATTCTATGCGTATTTACAGGTACGACATTTTATTGATAGTAATAATCTAACAGCGGAGAGTCCAAATAATTTGAAAGACATAGACACAATTATTAGAATTTATTGTTCAGGGAATCATTCCATTTCCTACATGTACAGAAGTATTATGTCCTTACAGGCTAAAGCCAAAATTAGAATGCTCCATGCAAAGTGGTGTGAAGATGTTAGGGAGATTAATTCAGATCTTTTTAGAAAAAGTTTAGTTCTGATTACAGACTACTCCCGAGAGATTTCATTTAGAGAATTCCACATTAAATTATTAAATAGAGCATACCTTACTCCCCGATCGATGTCGAAGTGGAAGAATGTACAAGCTATTAAATGCACAAGATGTAGTGCCCTGGACACCGATTTGATACATGCCTTTTTTTCTTGTCCTAAAATATACAATTTTTGGTGTAAGGTAGAATATTGGCTGAACAAATTTATACCGAATAAAATAAAGTTAAGCCTAGAACTAATAATATTTCTGGCACAACAGACAGAGATCCGCAATAAACAACTAATTAACACAGCTATCTTGGTGGCGAGACAACTAATTCTTAGAAATTGGAAAGCAAAGAACGCACCTAGCATAGCTACATTCACAAAGGAAATGTTACTTCAAATGACACTAGACTTTAAAGACCACTTGATCTTTCTGGAGAGTAAAATAAATTCGCTGCTGATAAAATGGGAGACGTTTCTATTATCCCATTTGTGTGATATACAAAAACAAATAATCTCACCACTGCAGGATTCGCAGACATTTCAACAGTTAACCTTGTTAAATAAATACCAACATTTGGCAACATGACTATGTATAAAGAGAACCATGGATAATTAGGGAGGAGGGAAGTAGGGGAGAGGAGTAGGTTTTAATTATTTATGTTTCTCTGTGTTTTTTTTTGTTTTTTTTCTTTTTTTTTACATATATGTTTCTGTATTGATTGTAGATAGAGTCTTATCATAAAGGAAAAAAGACCAAAAGTAAGACATACGATCTGAGGAAGATTATAGATAATTCAGCTACCACTGTAATATTAAATTTTCTATAAGAAGGGTTTCCTCTGTAGTTGTAGAGTATCAACAGGCTACTTGATTGATTGAGGAGGTAGAGTCTAAGTAGAAAGGCAAAAACACACCTGAATATAGGATGTTGATTTATAAGTTAAGACTTAATACAGTGTTTTTCAACTAGTGTGCCGTGAGAGATCCTCAGGTGTGCCACGGCAGACTGACAACAGTGTGACATATTTTTTAAACTTTGCTTGTTTTTTACTCCCAGTGCAGGGGTAGTTTGTAGGAGGCATGGCATAACAGCACAATACATACAGTATGTGTGTGTGTGTGTGTGTATGCGTATATATATATATATATATATATATATATATGCTGTATTAGGCTACAATGTGTGATTTTTTAAAAATTTTGGGATGGTGGTGTGCCACAGGATTTTTTTATGTAAAAAAGTGTGCCACGGCAAAAAAAAGGTTAAAAATCACTGACTTAATCTATATGAAATAGTACCCTGCTACTTCAAAATCAGTGTAAGCACCCTGCAAGGTGAAATGTGAGCCTAAGATGTTGGGCTAAAAATTTTTTGGTATACCCTGCGAGGTGAAAGGTAAGCCGAATTGTAAGGCAGTTACTTTTGATTTTGGTAAATAAATAAATGTTAAAAAAAAAAAATCAAGCATTTTTTAAGCTTCCACTTCCTGTCCATATATCAAGAGCAGGAGCAGCAATGCACTACTGGGAGCTAGCTGCAAAAAAAAAAAAAAAACACACTGACTTTTTATTATTATCAGGTATTTGTAGAGCGCCAACAGATTCTGCAGAGCTCAGCGTTTCTGCAGCTTAAACGTTTCTGCTCAGAATTTACGCTGCTGCCCTCAGAGCTCTGCGAGACCGACTGACTACTGCCCCAGCTGCAAACACACTGCTGTCCCACTCACTGACAACATGTGCATTCACAAGCCGATTGAGGAGACATAGGGGCCTATTTATCAAAGGTCTCACAAGAGCTGCTGGTGCAACGCCACCCCCTGCAGACTTGCGGCCAGCAGGGAGGTGTCAATCAACCCAATCGTACTCAGAGCAGACGGGCAGGGTTATGGAGCAGCGGTCTTTAGACTGCTTCATAACTGCTGTTTCTGGCGAGTCTTCAGACTCGCCAGAAACACGGGCCCACAAGCTCCGTTCGGAGCTTGATAAATGGGCCCGTATACATGCAGTCAGGAGCCAATGTGCCGCCAATGGGAATAGTTTTAATTCCCGCCAAGCTGCGCCAATAGGTTAAGATGGTCTGTGACCCACTAGGTAATCAATCACGTGTTAACTACGTGATATGCATAGTAGACAGACGGAAAGTCAGAAACTAAAAAAAAAAACATTTAAAAATAATGTTAAATTAAAAAAAATTGTGCTGAAGCAGGGACACACCCACACACTGCTGCCGACACACTAATGTGTCATGACACACTGTTTGGAAAGCACTGCTCTAATGGATGGATCCAATAACCCAAATTATAGCATTTTTCCAAAAATAAGGCATAATATTATGTGTAGGTATTAGAGGCAAGATTAGAATCAAGTGTTGATGCTGTATGTATATATTATTCTCAAGTGTTCCAGATATCAGTTCTTAGAAAGAAGTTTTATATATTACACCTTACACATACACACACATGCATACACACACACGCATAGACACACATGCATACACATGCATACACACACATGCATACACACACATGCATACACATACATATATACACATGCATACACATGCATACACACACATGCATACACATACATGCATACACATACAGGGAGTGCAGAATTATTAGGCAAATGAGTATTTTGACCACATCATCCTCTTTATGCATGTTGTCTTACTCCAAGCTGTATAGGCTCGAAAGCCTACTACCAATTAAGCATATTAGGTGATGTGCATCTCTGTAATGAGAAGGGGTGTGGTCTAATGACATCAACACCCTATATCAGGTGTGCATAATTATTAGGCAACTTCCTTTCCTTTGGCAAAATGGGTCAAAAGAAGGACTTGACAGGCTCAGAAAAGTCAAAAATAGTGAGATATCTTGCAGAGGGATGCAGCACTCTTAAAATTGCAAAGCTTCTGAAGCGTGATCGTCGAACAATCAAGCGTTTCATTCAAAATAGTCAACAGGGTCGCAAGAAGCGTGTGGAAAAACCAAGGCGCAAAATAACTGCCCATGAACTGAGAAAAGTCAAGCGTGCAGCTGCCAAGATGCCACTTGCCACCAGTTTGGCCATATTTCAGAGCTGCAACATCACTGGAGTGCCCAAAAGCACAAGGTGTGCAATACTCAGAGACATGGCCAAGGTAAGAAAGGCTGAAAGACGACCACCACTGAACAAGACACACAAGCTGAAACGTCAAGACTGGGCCAAGAAATATCTCAAGACTGATTTTTCTAAGGTTTTATGGACTGATGAAATGAGAGTGAGTCTTGATGGGCCAGATGGATGGGCCCGTGGCTGGATTGGTAAAGGGCAGAGAGCTCCAGTCCGACTCAGACGCCAGCAAGGTGGAGGTGGAGTACTGGTTTGGGCTGGTATCATCAAAGATGAGCTTGTGGGGCCTTTTCGGGTTGAGGATGGAGTCAAGCTCAACTCCCAGTCCTACTGCCAGTTTCTGGAAGACACCTTCTTCAAGCAGTGGTACAGGAAGAAGTCTGCATCCTTCAAGAAAAACATGATTTTCATGCAGGACAATGCTCCATCACACGCGTCCAAGTACTCCACAGTGTGGCTGGCAAGAAAGGGTATAAAAGAAGAAAATCTAATGACATGGCCTCCTTGTTCACCTGATCTGAACCCCATTGAGAACCTGTGGTCCATCATCAAATGTGAGATTTACAAGGAGGGAAAACAGTACACCGCTCTGAACAGTGTCTGGGAGGCTGTGGTTGCTGCTGCACGCAATGTTGATGGTGAACAGATCAAAACACTGACAGAATCCATGGGTGGCAGGCTTTTGAGTGTCCTTGCAAAGAAAGGTGGCTATATTGGTCACTGATTTGTTTTTGTTTTGTTTTTGAATGTCAGAAATGTATATTTGTGAATGTTGAGATGTTATATTGGTTTCACTGGTAAAAATAAATAATTGAAATGGGTATATATTTGTTTTTTGTTAAGTTGCCTAATAATTATGCACAGTAATAGTCACCTGCACACACAGATATCCCCCTAAAATAGCTATAACTAAAAACAAACTAAAAACTACTTCCAAAACTATTCAGCTTTGATATTAATGAGATTTTTGGGTTCATTGAGAACATGTTTGTTGTTCAATAATAAAATTAATCCTCAAAAATACAACTTGCCTAATAATTCTGCACTCCCTGTACATACATACATACACACGCATACACACACATGCATACACACACACACATACACACGCATGCATACACATGCATACACACACATGCATACACACACATGCATACACATACATACATACATACATACACATGCATACACACACATGCATACACATACATGCATACACATACATACATACATACATACACACGCATACACACACATGCATACACATACATACATACATACATACATACACACGCATACACACACATGCATACACATACATACATACACATGCATACACACACATGCATACACATACATGCATACACATACATACATACATACACACGCATACACACATGCATACACACACATGCATACACATACATACATACACATGCATACACACGCATACACACACATGCATACACACACATGCATACACATACATACATACACATGCATACACATACATGCATACACATACATACATACACATGCATACACACGCATACACACACATGCATACACACATGCATACACATACATACACACGCATACGCACCCATGCATACACACATGCATACACACACGCATACACACACATGCATACACACGCATGCATGCATACACATACATACACACATACACATGCATACACACGCATACACACACATGCATACACACATGCACACACATACATACATACACATGCATACACGCGCATACACACACATGCACACACACGCATACATACACATGCATACACACACATACACACACATGCATACACATACTGTACATGCATACACACAAATGCATACACACACATGCATACACACTCATACACACAAATGCATACACACACATGCACACACATGCATACACACACATGCATACACATACTGTACATGCATACACACAAATGCATACACACACATGCATGAACACGTGTAAATGCACACATGTGCATTCACACACATAGACACAAATAAATACACACACATGCATACACACACCTGCATACACTCAAATGCATGCACACACATTGATGCACACATGTGCATATACACACATGCATACACACACATGCATTCACACACATACATACACACTCTTTCATGAACACACATGCATGCACACACATGCATATACACACACCGGCATGCACATACATGCAAACACACAGATGCATACACACACATGCATGAACACAGATGCATGCACACATGCATGCACACAGATGAATACACACACATGCTTACACACACATGCATATTCACACATGCATACAGACATTCATACACACACATGCATATACACATACATACATGCATGCACACACAGGCATACACACATGCATACACACACATGCATACACACACATGCATGCACACACATGCATACACACACATGCATACACACACATGCATACACACACATGCATACACGCACATTATTTTTATCAGTTATTTGTAGAGTGCCAAAAGGTTCTGCAGCGCTACATGCATATACACACATAAACATACATACACATGCATACATACACACATGCATACACACACATGTATACCCACACATGCATACACACACACATGCATACACACACATTATTATTATCAGTTATTTGTAGAGTGCCAAAAGGTTCTGCAGTGCTACATGCATACATACACACACACACACATGCATACCCACACATGCATACCCACACATGCATACACACACACATGCATATACACCCACATGCATACACACACATGCATATACACATACATACACATGCACACACATGCATACACACACACACATGCATACACACACACATGCATAAACACACATACACATGCATATACATGCATACACACACATACACATGCATGTATGTTTCTAATAATACAGTAAATATAATAAAATACCTGGCTTGTCTTTGCAAACTGATTCCTGTTTTACCATCACAGGTTTGTACATTAGACGTTGCAGAAGTTCTTGATCAATATGGCTAGTGAACTGGTAAGTTGGGCTGTTTAACGTCCCTTTGTGAGATGCTCACAATACATGTTGCTTCCTCCATATAAATATCCTATAATTATCCACTTTCAGTCATATTTCTGTCATATCTATATATCTTATAAATCATTCTTGTGAAGTTTCTCTCCTTAGCTATTCTTTCTTATTACCCTTGTATTTGCTTCCTCTTTCATTCCTAACTTCTCATCTCTTTCAGACTCAGCCATGACCATATTACTTCATCTCATTTGTACTTCTCATCTCTTTCACACTCAGCCATGACCATATTATTTCATCTCATTTGTACTTCTCATCTCTTTCAGACTCAGCCATGACCATATTACTTCATCTCATTTGTACTTCTCATCTCTTTCAGACTCAGCCATGACCATATTACTTCATCTCATTTGTACTTCTCATCTCTTTCAGACTCAGCCATGACCATATTACTTCATCTCATTTGTACTTCTCATCTCTTTCAGACTCAGCCATGACCATATTACTTCATCTCATTTGTACTTCTCATCTCTTTCAGACTCAGCCATGACCATATTACTTCATCTCATTTGAACTTCTCATCTCTTTCAGACTCAGCCATGACTATATTACTTCATCTCATTTGTACTTCTCATCAATGTCTCATTTCTACTCCTTATCATTCTCTCCCCCTCTACCGTTCTCTTTGCTCCTCTAATCTATGTGCCCTACCCATATACCATGTCTTGCTCTTCTAATCTATGTGCCCTACCCATATACCATGTCTTGCTCTTCTAATCTATGTGTCCTACCCATATACCATGTCTTGCTCTTTTAATCTATGTGCCCTACCCATATACCATGTCTTGCTCTTCTAATCTATGTGCCTTACCCATATACCATGTCTTGCTCGCCCTACCCATATACCATGTCTTGCTCTTCTAATCTATGTGCCCTACCCATATACCATGTCTTGCTCTTCTAATCTATGTGCCCTACCCATATACCATGTCTTGCTCTTCTAATCTATGTGCCCTACCCATATGCCATGTCTTGCTCTTCTAATCTATGTTTCCTACCCATATACCATGCCTTGCTCTTCTAATCTATGTGCCCTACCCATATACCATGTCTTGCTCTTCTAATCTATGTGCCCTACCCATATACCATGTCTTGCTCTTCTAATCTATGTGCCCTACCCATATACCATGTCTTGCTCTTCTAATCTATGTGTCCTACCCATATACCATGTCTTGCTCGCCCTACCCATATACCATTTCTTGCTCTTCTAATCTATATGCCCTACCCATATACCATGTCTTGCTCTTCTAATCTATGTGCCCTACCCATATACCATGTCTTGCTCTTCTAATCGATGTGCCCTACCCATATATCATGTCTTGCTCTTCTAATCTATGTGTCCTACCCATATACCATGTTTTGCTCTTCTAATCTATGTGCCCTACCCATATACCATGTCTTGCTCTTCTAATCTATGTGCCCTACCCATATACCATGTCTTGCTCTTCTAATCTATGTGTCCTACCCATATACCATGTCTTGCTCTTCTAATCTATGTGCCCTACCCATATACCATGTCTTGCTCTTCTAATCTATGTGCCCTACCCATATACCATGTCTTGCTCTTCTAATCTATGTGCCCTACCCATATACCATGTCTTGCTCTTCTAATCTATGTGTCCTACCCATATACCATGTCTTGCTCGCCCTACCCATATACCATTTCTTGCTCTTCTAATCTATATGCCCTACCCATATACCATGTCTTGCTCTTCTAATCTATGTGTCCTACCCATATACCATGTCTTGCTCTTCTAATCTATGTGCCCTACCCATATACCATGTCTTGCTCTTCTAATCTATGTGCCTTACCCATATACCATGTCTTGCTCGCCCTACCCATATACCATGTCTTGCTCTTCTAATCTATGTGCCCTACCCATATACCATGTCTTGCTCTTCTAATCTATGTGCCCTACCCATATACCATGTCTTGCTCTTCTAATCTATGTGCCCTACCCATATACCATGTCTTGCTCTTCTATCTATGTGCCCTACCCATATACCATGTCTTACTCTTCTAATCTATGTGCCCTACCCATATACCATGTCTTGCTCTTCTAATCTATGTGCCCTACCCATATACCATGTCTTGCTCTTCTAATCTATGTGCTCTACCCATATACTATGTCTTGCTCTTCTAATCTATGTGCCTTACCCATATACCATGTCTTGCTCGCCCTACCCATATACCATGTCTTGCTCTTCTAATCTATGTGCCCTACCCATATACCATGTCTTGCTCTTCAAATCTATGTACTTTACCCATATACCATGTCTTGCTCTTCTAATCTATGTGCCCTACCCATATACCATGTCTTGCTCTTCTAATCTATGTGCCCTACCCATATACCATGTCTTGCTCTTCTAATCTATGTGTCCTACCCATATACCATGTCTTGCTCTTCTGATCTATGTGCCCTACCCATATACCATGTCTTGCTCTTCTAATCTATGTGTCCTACCCATATACCATGTCTTGCTCTTCTAATCTATGTGTCCTACCCATATACCATGTCTTGCTCTTCTGATCTATGTGCCCTACCCATATAGCATGTCTTGCTCTTCTAATCTATGTGTCCTACCCATATACTATGTCTTGCTCTTCTAATCTATGTGTCCTACCCATATACCATGTCTTGCTCTTCTGATCTATGTGCCCTACCCATATACCATGTCTTGCTCTTCTAATCTATGTGCCCTACCCATATACCATGTATTGCTCTTCTAATCTATGTGCCCTACCCATATACCATGTCTTGCTAGAAGAGCAAGACATGGTATATGGGTAGAGCACATAGATGTAAGATTTGTCGGTGTGTTTGGAAATTTGACAGTGTGGTCATGTAATAGTATGAGTAACGAGAAGTATAAACATTTTAAGGGTGATTTAGATCATGAGAGCCGCAGTTGAACACAACAGATCCCTACGTAGTAACAACCTTGTCATTTCATGTCCTGTCGGCAGTTAAGTAGCTGTCAATTCTCAGGAACTTGTGCCACTACAGGCTTGTGTATCCAGGCAGTGTAGGCCAATGATACTGATTAACAGGGTAAACCTGCATGCCCTGTCAGAACCGAGCACTGGATAGATTTAGGATCAATAGGAGCAAATGAATCATCCTACAACCTCTACTGAACCCTAAATTCACAAGGGACCAGGATATCACTGTGTATTTGTGTAAGAGAAAGTGTTTCTGTGTGTCTGTGAGTTTGTGTGTTTGTATGTGTGTTTCTGCATGTGTGTGTATGTCTATATGTGTGCGTGTTTGTGTATGTGAGAGTTTCTGTGTGTTAGTGTGTGTCTGTATGTGTGTGTGAGTGTTTGTATGAGTATCTGTGCGTCTATGTTTGAGTGTTTCTGTGAGAGTGTGTCTGTGCGTGTTTCTGTGTGAGAGTGTGTATGAATGTGTCAGTGTCTCTATGTGAGTGTGTGTATGTCTGTATATATGTGTGTTTCGGTCTGAGTTTGTGTATAAGTGTGTGTGCTTGTGTATAAATGTTTCTATGTGAGTGTGTGTATGACTGTATATATGTGTGTTTCGGTGTGTTTGTGTATATATGTGTGTGCTTGTGTATAAATGTTTCTGTGTGTGTTTGTGTGTTGGAGTGTGTGTATGTATGTGTTTGTGTGCGTGTGTATGAATGTTTGCTTGTTTCTTTGTGTTTACCTGTGTGTGTTTGTGTGTGAGTGTCTGTGCTTCTCTGTGTTTATTTGAGTGAGTGTGTTTCTGTATGAGTGTCTATCTGTGTGTGTATCTGTGAATGAGTATGTGTTTCTGTGTGTGTGTGTGCGTGTGTGTATGCATGCATGTTTGTGTATGTGTGTTGTTACCTTCACAATACATCAAGTTTGACTACAGTAAAAATAAAGTGCACACACGTTTTAGTCACTGAGCAAATATTGCACAAGTCAAAATTGTTGCGCACAGTGCTCAAAATTTTTTGTTTGCAACCCACCCTGGCAACACTCATGATTTGTTTGTAATTTTTAATTCATCATTTTATAAAATGCTTGAATTACAAAATTCTCCCCATGGTTGGCTTTTAAGTATGCAAATACATTTCTGAGTAATACTGTAATGGTTGCAAGTGATTATAGCTACTTAAAGATGCAGTAAACTGAAATTAAACTTTCATGATTCCAATAAAGCATGCAATTTTACTTTCCATGTTACTTATATGAATACATTTGATTTGTTCCTTAGGTATTCTTTGTTGAAGTGTAAACCTATGTAGGTTCATGAGTCGCAATGTATTAGCATACCCCCCAACTGTCCTGATTTTCGCGGGACAGTCCCGATTTTAGGGGTCTGTCCCTCTATCCCGAGTTGCTAGCCATCTGTCCCGATTTGCCCCAGGCATTTTAAAAAAGGGTTAGATAACTGTTATATTCCCTGTGGAAAAGGAATGGTGTGTGGGTTAAGCAGGAGTAAGAAGGCTGTATACACTCTGAGCACGGGTAATGGTGACCTCTCTAACCTACCTCTGGTAATGATGATATCTAACCCCTGGTGATAATACTAGCATGCCTTCAGTTTTATACAATGAGCAGTGCTAATACCAGGGTAACGAAAAGTGTAACGAACAGTGGCAGCCGCAGACTGCCAGCTAATGTGCTTGCCAACCCCAGGACCCCATACAATGAATTACAGATACCCATATATGATGTAGTGTGTGTGTCTATCTGTATCCATAACTGTGTGTGTGTATCTGCATGTATAAGTGTATGCTATGTAGTGTGTGTGTATCTGCATGTATAAGTGTATGCTATGTAGTGTGTGTGTGTATCTGCATGTGTAAGTGTATGCTATGTAGCGTGCTACTGTGCATTTTTGCTGACTTTAAAGGCCAGAATCTAGAATATTAATGGGGAATGCAGAGTAGTTTTAAAGAATTTATTAATAAATGTGCAATTAAGATAAAAATAGTTAGCAATGTCTCTGGCTCTGCAAAGGTTAATTAAATACAGAGCGCGCATAGCTATACCAGTGGTTTGAGCTTGTGTTTGATTTGCTGCCTAAGTGTATTAATATATGACTTTATTTAGAATTTTATTTTTATTACTTTGGTCTTCTGATTTTTTAAGCCCCGCCCACCACATTTCAATTTTTTTGCGGGGGGGGGGGGGGTGTCCCTCTTTTGAATTTTGAAATGTTGGGAGGTATGTATTAGGAAGTAGCTGATAATAGAAGTAAATTGGAAAAATTATTAAAACGGCATGCTCTATTTGAATTGTGAAATTTTAATTTTGAATTTACTGCTCTTTTATTATGAAGAAGGAGCCCAAAAATTTAAATTAGGATGTGCGACATTCTCAAAATGAGATCTCAGTGCTTATACAGCAAAAGTGATTTCCTTATTCCCATGTGTGTTATGAGCCTTGCTAAAAAGAAGTCTGGGGTAAGCGTGGTTAACACCATAGGGTCCAGTGTCTGAAGAGAGGTCTGATATTTAGAGCTACTATGGAGGCTGGGTGGGGTGCACTAAAGTCACTGGAGTGGATGTCCATACTGGTATTAATTATGGATCTGACTATGGAATCTTTGCTAAAGATAGGGCTATTTGTAATTTCAATGTCGGAAGTAGCCTTGCTGCAGAATTAGCACAGGAATTATTTTAAAAAGGTCTGTGATTGCATCATTCTGTGCTTGGTTATTCAGTTATGAAGTCACTGACGTTCCTGTTCCTGTCTTGTCTACCTTGAATTGAGGGAAGTTTGTTATCTGGATTTTCAACTCCAGCAGTCCGCCATTCTACTAAGATCTGCAGTTCGCACCTGTTCCTGGTGTGTGCTGCATCTTCTGCACTATTGGCTCTATAATTCAAACAAGTAACTTTTTGTTAAACTTATATCAGGAGGTAATTTAAATTAAAGATGTTAAATATACAATCAATTTTCTCACAAGGTCCTAAGATTATAAATGCAGGGACAGGTTATACTTTAGAACATCCAATTACCCCTGTAACTAGAGGAGCTGGAATGTGTGTCGGAGGTTCTACAAGAAACATGGGCCAACTGCATCAATAAGAGATCACTAATTAGGTATTTTCTTTTACATTCTCATTTAACCATATCACATTGGTGGGTAGATATCCTGTATTTAGTATGCTATTTGCAGCTGGGTTCTTTTTTTGGAGCCGGTCTTGATCTTGCCCAGAGAGAGTATCTCAAACAGCTCCAGCGGTTTCCAAGACCATGCTATATTTCAGTTCTTTCCCACATGCAAATTATTTGTACGATTTATGACATGTCGGTATGAATTTAGTTCCATTTTCAAGGGCTCAAAAAACATCAATGTAGATAACAATTGTAAGGATTAAAAATTTCTCTCTCCGGAGAGGGCCTCTGTCACTTAGTGTTTGACAAACCACAGGTGCACCTAGAGAAGGAGTTTTCTGTAGCCTTACTGGACTGTAACTTCTTACTGATTCTAGATATTTTGGCTGTGGCATAGTTGAACATCAGATCAGGCTTTCTCAGTAGTTTTTCATTCTCATAAATGTTTTAGAACTCAAAACAGTGTATCTGTTTGCTAAACCTAGGGATACCTTCTGTTTTACCTTCATTTTTATATTAAGACAATATAACCACAGTGGCATATATCAACATCCAGAAGGTGTTCATAGCAGGTTTTCAATGCAAAGCCTCTGGTATTTTTAGGTGGGTATAAGTCCATTTTCAATTGATGCATTTTATTTTATAGTATTTTCTTCTTAAACGGGAGGAGTCCACAGCTGCATTAATTACTTTTGGGAATGCAGAACCTGGCCACCAGGAGGAGGCAAAGACACCCCAGCCAAAGACTTAAATACTCCTCCCACTCCCCTCCCCCAGTCATTCTTTGCCTTTCATCACAGGGGTTCTGGGGGTCTGGCTTAGGGCCATGTGTCTTGTCTGAGATTCGGAGTCCGGATCTGGATCTGTCCTAGGTGAAACCAGCTGCAGATATTTTACACCGTGAATGTGTGCTCACACCGTGAATCGGTTTTAAGCCGTTGGGTTCTACATCTTCCGCTTGTCAAATGGTGTTATTTGAACAATTAGATGCCTTTCAACATAAAAATAAAGAGACAAAGAGAACTCTTAAAAATTGATAAGAGGAGTAAAGTAGCAAGTTGATTAACATTGCATGCTCTACTGCTCTACTGATTGGGGGATGGGGGAAGTGGGGGAGGAGTATTTAAGCCTTTGGCTGGGGTGTCTTTGCCACCTCCTGGTGGCCAGGTTCTAAACTCCCAAAAGTAATTAATGCAGCTGTGGACTCTTCCCGTCAGAAGAAAAGAAAATTATCAGGTAAGCATAATTTAAGTTATTTCGTTAAAAAAAAAATCCTAACAAATTAGATTCTGTTACTGCATCTGAAAGCAACAATGGAAAAATACAAATATTGTGTCAAAAGCAGAAATCATCATGTATTTGTCATGCATTTGGTGTTATGTTAATACCTCGGAGGTTCCTCCACCTATTTTGCTATCACAAGTTCATTCTGTAGCTCAAGTGAGACAGAGTGTGGAAATCTGACTGCTTTGTGAACTGCCAGATAGTGTTGAATATCACTAAATTATTATTATCTGTATGGCCTAGCAACTGATATATATATACTATCCTAGTTCTACAATTGGTTGTATCCCTTAGATCTACTGCTTCTGCAAGTTTTTATAATGTGCTCTATATTAGGTCAAGCTGTATTGCACTTTGCTATCCTGAGTGTATAGCGAGATGTAATTGTTGGTATATTTGCTATTCGTTCTGGAGTGAGAACTGTAGAACACCTTCATACTTGTCTTCAATGGTTTTGAACCTCACCCATCATGACTTTTTTTGTTGTTGTTTTTTAATCAGCTTGGGCAGTAGCGGGGGCAGACTGGCAGCAGGTTGGGGTGATGACAATAACATTTCTGCTTTTTATCTCAATGGGGTAGTCTTGCCAAGCAAGTTACTTTGAACCACTATATCCTGATGACACAATAGCGAGTTGTTGCTAGCGTCAAGTGTAATGTACATGATAGAGAAATTGCTGACATTAACCTCTTCTAACTTAACCTTTTTTTCTATTATAGACTTAACCCTCATTCCACTTCCTATCTCACTGTTTTCCATCTCCATTCCTATTTTACTACTTATCATGCCATCTCCTTCCCTTCTAAACTTTCCCTGTCATGTATCCTTCTTCCTCATCTCATTTAATATTCTGAAAATATTCATAATAGAATAAAGCAGGTACAATTTTTCACTCTGTATACGCACAATAATAACTATGTTATACGAGTGAGTAATGTCTAGGTATAGGCAAATCAATTTGGAATGACAGAATGTTCTAGTAGAGTACAAATGTAAACATCCAAGTATTAGAAAATAGATTTCTAATGTATTGAAGCCTATTAGAAACAATAGTTGGTTCTACAGTGAATTAGTCCGTTATTATTCAAAATTTTGAATGCTACATTGATAAAGGAAAAGTTAACATCTGTCTGCTAAAAATGAATGGCATGTTCAACAAACATTTGTTTGAACTGTAAAATGCATTCAGCATTTGTTATTTTTAAAGGGACAGTCTATTCAAAATTAAATGTTCATGGTTCAGATAGGGCATGCCATTTTAAACAACTTTCCAGTTCAATTTTATCATCAAATGTGCTTTGTTCTCTTGGTATTCTTTGTTGAAAGCTAAAACTAGGTAGGCCTTATCTCAGGGCATTTTATTAGCATTTCACAGCTAGACAGTGCTAGTTCATATGTGCTATATAGATGATATTGTGCTCACTCCCGTGGAGTTATTTATGAGACAGCACTGATTTGCTAAAATGGAAGTATGACAAAAGAACTGAGATACGAGGGCAGTCTGCAGAGGCTTAGATACAAGGTAATCACAGAGGTAAAAAGTATATTAATATAACTGTGTAGGTTATGCAAAACCAGGGAATAGGTAATAAAAGGATTGTCTCTCTTTTTAAACAAACATTTTTAAGTAGACTGTCCCTTTAACATTTGTCTGCTAAAAATTAATAGTATGTTCAACAAACCTTCTACATTTGTTTTAACTGAAAAATGTGGCCAGCATTTGTTATTTTTAACTTATTACCCAACTTTGCCCATCTCTAGTAAAGTAAGGCATACAGAGCTCTTTCTATTAAGGATGTGTTTATATGACCCACCTCTTCCTTTTGCCAGTGTCACCTGTCACCCTCACTACGTGTGTAAAGACTCACATTCTGCCGTTCTACAGCTGGAGGACTGAAGGCAGCTGATTCATCAAATCCAAACATGCAGTGACCAAGTTCCTCCTAAAGCCCACACAGACCTCCTGATTCTCAGATGGTAGCAGCATGGACATGTGAAAGATGGCTTTGTCTAGAAAGTGATTAAAGGCTTTTGCATTAATGGAACTGATCAGTGTGGACTTCTTTATTAAGAGTTAGGGAAATGGTTTAGCAATCATATTACACAGACATCATACTTATCCTCCTCATAATAGGGTTAAGGTCTAACTCACAAAAACAAGAGTTTGTAGGACTAAAACAATGAAAAGTTCTTAAACATCATTTCCTAAATTGATCCATAATGAACTTCTGTCCATTAAACATCTAAGTCTCAATGAGAGTGAAGGTGAAGCCAAGTAAGTGAGAGGTAAAAATGATATATTTATTTTTCATCCCCTTCCATTTTACTATTTCTTTTACTTTAGGTTATTCCTATTTCTTGCTATCAGATTCAGCCTTTGGTTACATCATGTCCTTCAAGTTTTTTTTAAATGTCCATGTAGTCTCAAGTGGGAGGTGTAGTCTATGACTAAAGGAAAAGTCCAATTATCTGTGGATGGAGATAAACAAATATTTTAGTACCTACATGAATATTTCTCATAAGTGTTTGCCGCCTACTAGGCAGAGGGGGATACTGCAAAGAATGAAGCAAGTATAAATGGCAATAGGTTAATGCTTTATTGGTGTTATTCATTTAAAGTGATTAAAGCAATTCTTCCTGATAATGTTACCCAAGAGTTTTGAAGGAGTATTGTGCATTGCTAGCGAGCACCTTTAGCTGAACTTTTTAATCTGTTACTGCTATAAGAAGTAGTTCCAGCAATGAATTTAGAGTCTGGTCATAAAGAGGACAGTAGGAAAGTTTGTCAAAGCTACAGGCACGATAATTAGTAGTGTAAAAATGAATAATAATGGAAGCTATATTAATAACAGATAATGCAGCAGATAACTGATCTGGCCTTGCAATATTTCGTACTATTATAGAGCGGCACTTTCTGAAAGGGTAAACTAGATACTGTATTAGGAAGAGCTATGGAAATAGTCAATGAACAGGGGAATACAAAAGGGAAATGGCATGTGCATAACCACAATTTTATGATTCCTTATTAAGGGATAGATTACAAGTTGCACACCCAATATATTGGGTTTTGTGCGCATTGGAAATATTGTTCATATTACAATTGTATTTTACTCTCGTTGCATTAGCACAACTGAAATCCTTGTGTAAAGGGTAGTGCGTTAACAAAAAAGTTGCACTAAACACAACATAAATGCATTGTAAATTACAGTTACACTCATATAAACACTATCTGATAAAAATTATTCATAGAAATATATATATTATTTTTTAAATGATAAGGGTTAAAAGGTTTATGACAATGTGTTTGACTGCAAGGGCTATAATGTATATATACAGTACATACATATACATGTCTAAATATGTGTGTGTGTGTATGTACATGGTTTACTGTATATTTACAAATTTCACATTCCAATTTCCTTCACATACAGGATAATGTAATTGTTATTGTAAATACATATTTCTATATACGTCTGTATATACCTATACCTGTATATCTATTCCAATAGATATATAGATATCAAAATAACAAGAGTATTGCATTGAGCAATAATACTTTTTTTATTGGACTAACTATACATTTATAAGCTTTCGGAAGAGTGCCTTCCTTTATCAAGTCTGAAGCAATACTGTATAAATACTGTATAAATACTGTATAAATACTGGATAAATACTGTATAAATACTGTATAAATACTTGATAAATACTGGATAAATACTGGATAAATACTGGATAAATACTGTATAAATACTGGATAAATACTGGATAAATACTGGATAAATACTGGATAAATACTTGATAAATACTGGATAAATACTGTATAAATACTGGATAAATACTGTATAAATACTGGATAAATACTGTATAAATACTGGATAAATACTTGATAAAGTATTGCTTCAGACTTGATAAAGGAAGGAACTCTTCTGAAAGCTTGTCAACTTATAAATGTATAGTTAGTCCAATAAAAAACGTATCATTGCTCAATGTTATACTCTTGTTATTTTGATATCTAAATCTCTGGCCTAACACGGCTACTCCAATCAACGTAATAGATATATAGGTATAGATATCTATTTTACATTAACATTATCACATATATATATTTGATAATAAAAATGAAAATTTTCTTTCATACAGGTGGTGTATACATTACTCCTGGGAATGTCTCTTCTCTACCACTAGGAGGAGGCAAAGATTCCCAAACTCCAAGAGCCCTATAAAACCCCTCACACATACCTCAGTCTTTACTTTGCCTCCACTCGGAGTGGGTGAAGAATGAAAATGTGCATTTAATTCTTCAGAGAAAGGGCTTTTTAGTCTATATTGAGACCTGATTTCTCCTCAGAGTGCAGTGCTTGTCAGAGGGATGTATTTGGGGTATGGTTTGTGATTCCTTATTCACCTCATGGGATATTTTTCATAAACCTTCCATAATTGGTCGCAGGGATTTGTCTTTTGCCTCCCTTTATGTATCTACAATATACTCCTATTCCTAACCTCTGCTGATATGTTTCAGTACTGGTTTGGCTGTCTGCTGCTTATTTGCTGGTGGATGGGTGCCTATTGATAAGTATCTTTTATTAACTTTTAGACATGATATAGCTATTTCATGGGCACTTTTAAGTTTATATATATATATACCTATTTATATATATGGCTCTGGGACAGAATTTCCCTTCCTGTTTGCACGCGTCAGATTTTTTGGCACCCTTAGTTATATTCATGCTTTGGCTGGTTTACGCACGTCGGGATAGAGCACGTTCGTACTCGCCTATGTGCATGGTGGGTTTTGGTGCGTTATTTCCTTTATAGCTGTCAATTTTTTTCACACGCGTTTCTTCATTCTGATGTGCATTATCTGACCATTGGATGTGATATTAATGTCTCCTGCTTTGTTTTGAAAGTTAGGCTTAGCAGTTAGGCACGTATTGTACCTTTGAGTTCATTTAAAAATATACTTAGGAGAGGGTAAGTGATTTGCATTCCTCAAGAGCTTTTTTTAGGGGGTTATAGTGTTTATTGTGTTGCTTTGTCAAATGCTATAATGGAGCTATATGATTCTGTCCCTAAATCTACCCTAGAAATTGGGTCCCCTGAACACGTTTCTACCATTAGGTGTGCTTATTGTAAAAAAAGCTGAGGTACCTTCTCCAGCTCATTTATGTGACTTATATTTGGAATTATTAATGCAATCAGACCAACCTAATGCTGTTTCTTTGTGTGTTAATGTATCTTCAGTTTGTTCATTATAGGAGAATATTAATGATGTTTCACCTAATGTGAATTTTTTTATCAAGGCTGACGTGCTGGCTGCTCTCCCACCTTCAAATAAGCGTAAAATGTCAGTTCTATGTGCTCTGAAGCCAGGGATACTGTTATGTCTTCAGATGGTGACGTTTCCTCTAGTGGTGAGGAATCTTAAACTGATGTTGAACCTGTTTTTGTTTGAAGTTGAACATATTCGTTCTCTTTTAAAACATAAATTATGCTTACCTGATAATTTCATTTCCATCTGTACGAGGAGAGTCCACGGCTTCATTCATTACTTGTGGGAATACAGAACCTGGCCACCAGGAGGAGGCAAAGACACCCCAGCCAAAGGCTTAAATATCCCCCACCCCCACTCCCCTCATCCCCCAGTCATATTGCGAGGGAACAAGGAACAGTAGGAGAAATATCAGGGTATAAATGGTGCCAGAAGAAAAACAAAATAAATTTAGGTCCGCCCAATGGAGAACTGGATGGGAGCCGTGGACTCTCCTCGTACAGATGGAAATGAAATTATCAGGTAAACATAATTTATGTTTCTCATCTTACAATGAGGAGAGTCCACAGCTTCATTCATTACTTGTAGGAAACAAATACCCAAACTCTAGAGGACACTGAATGAAAACGGGAGGGTAAAAGAGAGGTGGACCATAGTTTGAGGGCACCACAGCCTGCAAAACCTTTCTCCCAAAAGCTGCTTCACTAGAAGGAAAAATGTCAAATATGTAAAACTTTGAAAAAGTATGTAAGGAGGACCAGGTAGCCACCTTACAAATCTGCTCCATGGAGGCCTCATTCTTGAAGACCCAAGAAGAAGCCACAGCTCTAGTTGAGTGAGCCGTAATCCTCTGAGGAGGCTTATGTCCCGTTGTCTCATAAGCCAAGCGAATCATGCTCCTCAGCCAAAAAGATAGGGAAGTGAAAGAAGCCTTCTGCCCCTTGCGCTTCCCCGAATAGACACAAACAATGCTGAAGTCTGTCTGAAATCCTTCGTAGCCTGAAGATAAAATTTCAAAGCTCAAATCACATCCAAGTTATGAAGTAACCGTTCCTTTTAAGAAGAATGGTTAGGACACAAGGAAGGGACTACAATCTCCCGATTAAAGTTGCGATCAGACAAAACCTTAGATAGAAATCCCAACCCAGTGCGAAGGACTGCCTTATCGGCATGAAAAAACAGGTAAGGAGGCTCACATTACAAGGCCGCCAACTCAGAGACTCTGCATGCTGAAGCAATAGCCAGTAGAAAAGAACCTTCCAAGACAGTATCTTAGTGTCAAAAGAATGCATAGGCTCAAACGGAGCCCTCTGCAAAACCCTAAGAAACAGATTCAAACTCCAAGGAGGAGCAGAATGTCTAAATACAGGCCTGATCCTGGAAAGAGCCTGAACAAAAGACTATATAACAGGAAGCTCAGCAAGCGTAACAACACAGATAGAGCCGAAATCTGTCCCCTTAAGGAACTGGTCCAGGATGTTGGTCAGAAGAAGCGACTCCTCCCTATTCCACCTGCCCTGTGCTTTCCTGGCACCCCAAACAGCTCCGCATCCTAAGAGGCTCGCGTCCGTAGTCACAATCTCCAAGGATGGTCTCAGGAAGGATGTCCCCTGGGACAGCTGATCTGGACAGAGCCACCAAGAGAGGGATTCCCTCGACCGGATGTCCAGAGAGATCTGTTGGGATAGATCCGAGTGATCGCCGTTCCATTGTTTCAACATGCACAACTGAAAAAGGTTGTAGATGGAACCTGGTGAATGGAATGACATCTATACTGGATACCATAAGCCCAATCACCTCCATACACTGGGCCACAGATGGCCTTGAGGAGGTCTGAAGGGCAAGACAGCTGGAGGCATTTTTCAGGAATATCTTCATGGGTATGGAGTCTATTATCGTGCACAGGAACTCCACTCTGGTACTGGGAACCAGAGAACTCTTTCCGGAGTTTATCTTCCATCCATGAGATCGAAGAAGAAGAGTTCTTGAATGGTCCTCTGCCAGCCAGCAGGACGAAGCCTGGACCAGGATGTTGTCCAGATAAGATGCTACTGCAATACCTCTGGATTTCGCCACCGCAAGCAAAACTCCCAGAACCTTCAGAAAGACTCTTGGAGCAGTAGTCACACCGCAGGGGAGAGCTACAAACTGGAAGTGCTGGTCCAGAAAAGTGAATCTTAGGAACTTGAAGTGATCTTTGTTTATTGGCACATGAAGGTAAGCATCCTTCAAGTCTATCGTAGTCATGAACTGACCCTCTTGAGCTAAAGGCAGAATAGACCTTATTGTCTCCAACTTGAACGACGAGACCGACAGAAACTTGTATAAGCACTTTAGGCCAAGAATAAGGTGAAACGTGCCCTCCTTTTTTGGGACCACCAAAAGGTTTGAATAGTACCCTAGACCTCTTTCTGCTAGAGGTACCGGTACAATTACTCCTAGAGAGGAGAGATCCCTCATGCACTCTAGGAAGGCATCCCGTTTCTCTAGTCTTGACGATAGATTTGACAAGAGGAATCTGCCCCTGGGAGGGTAAGTTTTGAACCCTATCCTGTAACCCTGGGCAATAACCTCCAGAACCCAAGGATCCTGCACGTCTCTCATCCAAGCCTCCGTGAAAAGAGATAGTCTTCCCCCTACGAGATCCAGAGACGGATCGGGGCCGCCCATTCATGCCATTTTGTCTCGGCAGGCTTCTTGCTCTGCTTGGATTTATTCCAAGACTGAGATCGTTTCCAAGACCCCTTGGACTGCTTGGGCTTCACGGCAGGCTGCTGTCGTTGGGACTTATCCGTACGAAAGGGATGAAAATTAGGACCCTTAGCTTTATTCTTCTTATCCTGCGGTAGAAAGGCACCCTTGCCCCCAGTGACCGTGGATATGAATCCAGGCCTGGACTGAAAAGAACCTTTCCCTTAAATGGAAGGGAAAGTAATCTAGATTTGGACATCATGTCAGCAGACCACTACTTCAACCACAGGCCCCTCCGGGCCAGAACAGAAAAGCCTGATGTCTTGGCATTCAAGCGAATAATCTGCATATTTGCATCACAGATAAACAAATTAGATACCCTCAGGGCCTTAATTCTTTCCTGTATTTCATGGAGGGGAGTCTCCACCTCGATCATCTCTGACAGAGAGTCACACCAATAGGTAGCAGCTCCCGCCACCGCAGTGACCGCCGCTGTCGGCTGAAATACGAACCCCGTGTGCTGAAACATCTTTCTTAACAGGGTCTCTAATTTCTTATCCATGGGTTCCTTAAACAACAAACTATCCTTGAGTGGGATAGTGGTGCGCTTAGCGAGCATTGAGATAGCTCCATCCACTTTAGGGACAGATCCCCACAATTCTAGCTGAGAATCAGGAACCAGGAACAATTTCTTAAATGAAGAAGAAGGGGAGAAAGATGACCCAAGTCTCTCCTATTCATTCTTCATAATATTCGCTATCTTTACGGGAACCAGGAAAGTCTGGGGCAGCACCCTGTCCTCATAGACTTTATCAAGCTTAGGAATAGAAGGTTCCTCCGGCAACTTCGGTTCCGGAACCTCTAGAGTAGCTAACACCTCCTTTACTAAAAAGCGTAAGTGCTCCATCCTAAACCTAAAGTCTGGTTCCTCCATAGCCGGAGGTTTAGAGGCCGCAGATTCTGACCCAGAGAAAGATTCCTCTGAAGTATCGGAGTCCTCTGCATCAGCGGATAATCTAGTCTCAGATACATCCAATGCAGTAGATGACCCCTGGGAAGGATAGCAATGTTTAACCTTTTGCTTGCGCTTAGCAGTGCAAGGTAAAGCACTGAAGGCCGCAGACACCGCCGTTTGCAACTGATCAGCAAAATCTGGCGGCCACAGGGCCCCTCCCACAGGAAGTTTAGTAGTGCACTGGGGAGCTGCATGTGTAATCGGAGATGATTGTAGGGAACGCACCTCGCAGGACGGAGATTCCTCAGAGGTGGACGGCTCAGTGGTACTAAACATCTTGTTCTTTTTAGATATTCCTATTTTATCAAGGCATGTGGAACATAGTTGAGCAGGCGTATATATCGTAGCCTCCTCACAATAAACACAGGCATAAGATTTAGGCAAAGAGGGAGTACCCTCTAACGCATCAGAGTCCTCCATAGCTTGCGCCTTTAATATGGACTATAGAAAAAATAAATGGCACCTTTATACCCCAATGGCCGGGGCACTCACCACCTCCTATTACACAGGCCTAGAGAGAAACCACTTTTGTCTCCTGCAACCGATGGTCAGGAAAAGGAAGAGAATGAGGCCACACTCGGTCACATGGAGTGCCATGCAGGACCGCCCCTGCAGCTGTGAAAAAGCGTGCCAAACTAACAAGCTGCGCAGTAATCAAAATGGAAGAACCTGATTGTTCACACATTGCCAGAGCCACATCTCACACATGTCATAGCAAAAAACACAATAAAGTATCATGTATAAATCCCCCCCTGTTCAGCAATCACCTTCCGGAGATATTAACCCTTGATTCTATACAGATAAAAGGAGTCACACTGTGACCCTGTCTTCTTGCGTTATCATTACAGTTATAAAAAAATGAAACGATCTTACCAGAATCTACTCTGTGGAACAGGAACACAGCCTTTCAAGTTTGACAGTGTTGTAGCATCGCTCCTGACATGAACTTGAGTGATAGAAAGCAGGCAGTGAAACTCAACACTGATTGCTTAAGGAGCTGTTAATACAAGTCTGGATGGTTTCGCAGAAAGACTCTCCCTGCATCTCCAGACTCTAACATTCGTCAGTGCTCTCACTGAGAGGCTGACAAGACTACTTAAAACTCCAGTCCCATTCTGAAGAGTACGACCCTCCATAAGAGACTACTCCGAATCTTCCGCCACGTCTCTGCTATCCTCCTGTGACAAAAGGCAAAGAATGACTGGGGGATGAGGGGAGTGGGGGAGGTATTTAAGCCTTTGGCTGGGGTGTCTTTGCCTCCTCCTGGTGGCCAGGTTCTGTATTCCCACAAGTAATAAATAAAGCCGTGGACTCTTCTCATATTAAGATGGAAAGAGGTCTTAATTACATTAGAGGTTAAAGATCCTAAAGTTTCTAATGATAAGCAGTGTAATAGTTTAAATTCAGTTTTTCCTATTCTGGATGCTGTCTCTGACATGATTTCTAGGAAATGGTCTAAGCCAGGTAATTAATTTAATCCTTCTGCAATGTTTAAAAAGTTATATTGTTTACCTGCTGCTAATGTTGAATTGTGGGAAACTGTTCCCAAGGTTGATGGGACCATTTCCACTCTGGATAAATGTACTACTATTCTTTTAAAAGCCAGTACTTCTTTTAAAGACCTTTTGGATAGAATTTTAGAGTCTTTTTATAGAAGTTTACAAGCAGGGTATTTACTCAGGCCAGCTATTTCTATTGCTGATGTGGCTACTGCTTCAACTTACTGGTTGTCTAGTCTTTCACAACAGTGTTCTGATGACTCTGCTAGTTAAAATCTTTTGGGTTTACTCAAAAGTGCCAATTCTTTTATTTGTGATGCTGTGTTTGATATTATGAAGATTTATGTCAAAAGCATGTCTTTGGCAGTTCTTGCTAGGAGATCCTTATGGCTTAAATCCTGGTCTGCTGACATGGTGTAAAATCCATATTATTATATTTTTCCTTTCAGGGAAAGAAATGGTTTGGTTCTGATTTAGTTATAAAGTCTATAATATCTACTGTTACTAGTGGTAAAGGGCTTTACTTCCTCAAGACAAGAGGGAAATCTAAAGCTTCCAATAGTTTTCGTTCCTTTCGTCAGAATAAGGAAAAGAAGGTTGATTCCTCTGCTCAGAAGCAAAATACCTCTTGCTCAGTCTGGAGACCTAGTGCTAAATGGAACAAGAAATCTATCCCTACTACCAAAAACTGCAGGAAGGTGTGGCCCCCGATCCAGAGGTTCTGGTAGGGGTCAGGTTATGCCTTTTTCAAGTGGCTTGCTTCCAGTCTGTTCCAAATCCCTGGGTTCTGAATATAGTTTTAGGGATATCGAATAGGATTCAGAACAAGGCCTCCCAGAAGAAGGTTTTTTTCTGTCCAATGTTCCAAGGAATCCTTTGAAAGTTCAACCTTTGTTTCAGTCTGTCTCAAAACTGGACGTCATGGGAGTGATTGTACCAGTTTCTTTGCAGGAACAGAGGATGGGATTTTATTTAAATCTCTTCATTCCAAGAAAGGAGGTACTTTCAGACCAGTTCTGGATCTGAAAGCCCTAAACAAGTTTGTAAGGATTCCATCTTTTAAAAATGGAAACTATTCAAACTATTCTGCTTTTTGTTCAGCATGGTCAGTTTATGTCCACAATAGATTTAAAGGATGCTAACCTTCATGCTCCAATTCACAGAAAACATTTCCAGTTTCTGAGGTTTGCCATTCTGCACAAGCATTTTTAGTTTGTTGCTCTACCTTTTGGTCTGGCTACAGCTCGAAGAATATTTACGAAGGTTCTGGGTGTCCTTTTGTCTGTAATCAGAGCTCAGGGTATTGCAGTGTTTCCTTATCTAGACGACATCTTGGTTCAAGCTTCATCTTTTCCATTAGCAGAATTTCAACCGACTCTTGTTTCTTCAACATGTTTGGACGATGAATTTTCCAAAGAGTTCTTTTATTCCTCAAACAAAGGTAACTTTTTTTGGATTTCAAATATATTCAGTCTCAATGAGTCTTTCTCTAACAGCAGAGAAGGTTAAGATTGGTATCAGCCTGTTTGAACCTTTAGTATCTTTATTTTCTTTGTATTGAAGTTCTAGGTCTTATGATCGCAGCTTCAGATGCAATTCCATTTGCTTGTTTTCACATGAGACCTTTTCAGCTTTGTATGATTTGTAAATGGGCAAAAGATTATACTCTATACTATAGCTGTCTCAAAAGATATTTTTGGATCCCAATACAAGTCATTCCCTGACTTGGTGGCTAAATCATCAGTTTATTATTTAGTGTGCTTCTTTTGCTCATCTTACCCGGACAGTGATCACTACAGTCTCTCAGGTTGGGGAGCAGTTTGGGGGTCTTTGAGAGCACAGGGAGATTGGGATCCTCGGGAGGTGAGGTTACCTATAAATGTCCTAGAACGCCATGCAATTTTCAGGGCTTTTCAAGCTTGGCCTCTGTTGAAAAGAGAGTCTCATCTCCATTTCCAGACAGACAATGTCACAGCAGTGGCTTATGTCAACCTTCAGGAGGGAACTCACAGTTCCCTAGCCATGAGGGAGGTGTCTCAAATCCTCTCATGGGCAGAAATCAATTCCTGTTTAGTCTCTGTGATTCATATTTCAGGGGTGAACAACTGGGAATCAGACTTTCTCAGTCGTCAATCTCTACATGCAGGGTAGTGGTCTCTTCACCAGGGTGCGTTAAATCAGATTGAGGATCTTTAGGGTTTCCCAAAGATTGATCTGATGGCCTCTCATTTTAACAACAAAATTCCCAGGTACTTTGCGAGGTCCAGGGATCATCAAGCAGAGTTAATAGATTCTCTAGTACTTCCTTGGTCATTTCAGGTTGCTTATCTGTTTCTTTTTTTTTTTTTTTTTGGGGGGGGGTAAGCACTTATATAGTTCTTTCTTTTTTTTTTTTTTCTTTTTTTTTTTTTCAATATTTTTATTTCTATATTAACATACAAAAAAATACAAAAAAACATACAAGCAAAACAATATCATCAATACATATAAGGCAACATGTGTTCCAAAAAAAGAAAAACTTCCAAAATAAAAAATACAAGATGTATCCTTCTCATATCCTTTGTCCCCCTCTTTCCCCTATCCCTCTTTTATTTAAATAAACTGAAGAAAAAAAAAAGTGGGGGGGAGGACTCTCTCCTCTTCCACTCCCCTCTCTCCCACCCCTCCAGATAGATGTACCTAATTTGATCTACCAATTTATCTATACTCAACCTCTCTCCTATCCTCTCCCCCTCAAGTCAACTTTAAATTAATAATTTGCTCTATATAGAGTACAAAATCCTCATTTTGACAACAGACGAAATCCCTCCAGGTCTTAAGAAAACCATTTCCTCTTGCCCCATTTAACTTAGACTCAAAAGCTGCCTTAATTGCTGAGTCCAACAAGAGTTTTTTAACTTCCGTAATAGACGGTATTTTGGAGGTAATCCAGTTTTTAAAAATAAGTGTCCTAACAATTACTATTACCGTAAGTATGAAATTCGTTTTTTTTATCCAAGAATTATGAGTTACCAGAAAAAGAATAGAGTCCCTTTCCAATTGTACCTTCCCTTTAATTATCGTGGAAAGATAGTATTCCATCTTTGCCCATAGCTGTTTAAGCTGCTTATCTGTTTCTACCCAGAGTGATTTCCAAGATAAGCCTAGAGAAATCTTTAGTGATTCTGTTTGCCCCAGCTTGGACCCACAGGATTTGGTATGCAGATCTAGTTCAGATGTCCAGCTATCCTCATTGGCTTCTGCCTCTGTGGTAAGACCTTCTGTCTCAAGGTCGGTTCTTCCATTCAGATCTCGAGTCTCTAAACTTGATGGCATGGAAATTGAACGCTTAATCCATAGACAGAAGGGTTTCTTTGATTATGTTATTAAAACCTTAATTAAGTCCCCAAAGCCTTTAACAAGGAGCATCTATCACAAAGTCTGGAAGGCCTTTATTTTTTGATGGCTTGTCCTGTCATTCCTTCAGAATTCCTAGGATTGTGCCGTTCTTACAGGATGGATAAAGGCCTATCTGCCAGTTCGCTGAGGGAGCAGATTTCTGCTCTTTCAGTTTTGTTCCATAAGGAGATTGCTAATCTTCCTGATATTCATGATTTTGTTTTAGCTTTGGTTCATATTAAACCTGTAATCAAGCCAATTGACTATCTCTTCTGCTAGAATAGTTTGTGAATTATTTGCTCTTTCCTGTGATCGTCCTTATCTGATATATCATCAGGATAAGGCAGTTTTAATAACTACTTTTGACTTTGTGCCTAAGGTTATTTATTCGGACAACATTAGCAGAGAGATTGTTGCCCCTTCTTTATGTCCTAATCCCAAGAATGCTTTAGAGAGATCTTTGCATAATTTGGACTTTGTTTTTGTTAGGGCATTTAAGTATTACATTGATGCCACTAAGGACTTTAGAAAAACTTCTAGTTTGTTCATTCAATTTTTGGGTTCTAGAAAAGGTAAAAAAACTTCTGTTGTTTATTTGGCCTCTTGGTTGAAACTTGATTTACAAGGCTTACTTGAAGGCAGGTCAACCTCCACCACAACAGATTACTGTTCATTCTATTAGGTCAGTTGCCACTTCCTGGGCCTTCAAAAATAAGGCTTCAGTTGACCAGATTTGCATGGAATATACTTAGTCTTCTTTGCATGTTTTTACCAAATTCTACAATTTTGATGTTTTTGCTTCTTCTGAGGCAGCCTTTGTTTTTTTTGCCTGTTTAAATTTATTTTTTAAGCTAAATATTGGGGTTGTGGATTTAATTTCTCAGTGAAAAAGATTTTTTTAAATCCCTCCTTTTATGTTATTACTTGTGGACTACACAGCTTGGGTATTAGTTCCCAAGAGTATTGGGCCTCCCACCACCTGTATAAAAGAAAATATAAGTTATGCTTACCTCAGTAAGAACAAGACCCTATCGGCTAGATTTAGAGTTTTTTTTCCCAACACGCCCTTCCAACACGCTGGTATTTAGAGTTGTCTGAGGGGCTACGTTAGGCTCTAAAAAGGGTGCGTTGAGCCTAACTTAGCTCCACTTCAACCCTCAATACCAGCATTGCTTACGGTAGCGGTAAGATGGAAAAACGTGCTCGTGCACGATTTCCCCATAGGAAACAATGGGGCAGTTTTGGCTGAAAAAAAACCTAACACCTGCAAAAAAGCAGCGTTCAGCTCCTAACGCAGCCCCATTGTTTCCTATGGGGAAACACTTTCTAAGTCTACACCTAACACCCTAACATGAACCCCGAGTCTAAACACCCCTAACCTTACACTTATTAACCACTAATCTGCCTCTCCTGCTATCGCTGACCCCTGCATATTATTATTAAACCCTAATCTTCCGCTCCGGACACCGCCACAACCTACATTATCCCTATGAACCCCTAATCTGCTGCCCCTAACACCGTCGACCCCTATATTATATTTATTAACCCCTAATCTGCCCCCCCCCAAGTCGCCGCTACCTTACCTACACTTATTAACCCCTAATCTGCCGACCGGACCTCGCCACCACTATAATAAATGTATTAACCCCTAAACCGCCGCACTCCCGCCTTGCAAACACTATAATAAATTGTATTAACCCCTAATCTGCCCTCCCTAACATCGCCGCCACCTACCTACAATTATTAACCCCTAATCTCCTGCCCGCACCGTCGCCGCTACTATAATAAAGTTATTAACCCCTAAACATAACTCTAACCCTAACACCCCCCTAACATAAATATAATTTATATTAAACGAAATAATATTCCTAAAATTAACTAAATTATTCCTATTTAAAACTAAATACTTACCTATAAAATAAACCCTAATATAGCTACAATATACTTAATAATTACATTGTAGCTATTTTAGGATTTATATTTATTTTACAGGCAACTTTGTATTTATTTTAACTAGATACAATAGCTATTAAATAGTTAATAACTATTTAATAGCTACCTAGTTAAAATAAATACAAAATGACATGTAAAATAAATCCTAACCTAAGTTACAATTAAACCTAACACTACACTATCATTAAATTAATTAAATAAATTACCTACAATTAAATACAATTAAATAAACTATTCTATAATACAAAACAAAACCTAAATTACAAAAAATAAAAAAGAATTACAAGCAGTTTAAACTAATTACACCTAATCTAAGCCCCCTAATAAAATAAAAAAGCCCCCCAAAATAAAAAATTTCCTACCCTATTCTAAAATACAAAAGTAATCAGCTCTTTTACCAGCCCTTTAAAGGGCTTTTTGCGGGGCCTTGCCCCAAAGTAATCAGCTCTCTTACCTGAAAATAAAAATACAATACCCCCCCAACATTACAACCCATTGAAAACAATGCAATTGTGATGGCGTAGACCACAGACGATAGGTTGGGATCAAGGCCTATATTTCTGAAGGAATTAAGTCCAAAATTGCATTGAGATAATGATCAAGGAAAAACAAGTACATTGCCCTATGAAAAGATTAGGGGTGATATAGCTATATGCTACTGAAACACATTGAGTTAAATAAATGCTGTCTATTACTAGCTCATATGAGAGAAATCCCTATTGTGTGTGCATGTTACTGTCTCAAGTGCGTAAATAATAGCTCTGTGTGTTACTGGTTAAATATAATCTATTATGGTATAACCCGGGTATCGAGGTTTAATACCAGATGAAAGATGCCCTTAATACGGGAATAGCAACTCACAAACTCAGTTAATACACCGAACGGGGAAAATACACAAAATCCTTCTCTCCTGGAACAGGCAAAAGAATAATTCAATGTAGCAATTCCCCCCAGACCAAGCTCCATCTTGAGGGTAAAACAGGAATCTCATTTATTGAGGGCTACATGCCCGGTATTTAAGCAGGTCCTCTCTATCCTGGAGATAATTGGGAAGTAATCCCAATTATCCAATTACCTCCATGGCTAGAGGAAAAACGCCCTTTTACAGGATACAATAAAAATACATTACATAAACAATCAAATACAAGAGAACAATGGATTCCTTCCTGGCACCTAGCAGTCTGGAATCTGGAGGTGATTAAACAAGGTGAAAGCGTATCACCTAAACCTAATTACAGTAAACAATAGCTGATGCCAGGAAACCTGTATCAGAAAATGCAGTTTCTCAAAACTCTCACACCCTGTACCTATAATGGGCACAGGGTGACTTCAACATAATTCCAGAATCCATAATCCGTAGGGAGGTTGGCAGTTTCAGCGGTGTTCGGGAGATTAAAAAAGAATAAACGAACTGGGAAGTACGGACAGGAAATCATACGAATCCACACGAATTAACCAGGAGAGCCACATAGTTCCAGGACAGAGGGGTCTTGTCACATAATCTCCATCTCTTTTTCACCCTTTCTTCCTTCTTTTCCTCTTGTCTTTTTGTTTCTATAGTTCGCTCTCTTGATATCTTGCTTAATTGCATTCTCTATCTTTGTATGTCTCTATCATCTTCTTTACCTTTCTTTGTACAAATCCCTACTCAGTTGTACTATATAGGACCATACAATACGTTTTGTTAAGTGTGAGACACATGACAGAGATAGATCAAATAAAAACATTAATTCACTAAAAATGATATACAGAAGAAAAGGAGTGACACGATAGGAAGAAAATCCAGGGAAGCCAGATGATGAAGGTTTTTGACAACTAAAGGAAACTCAGCTCTTACCAAAATGGAAATTCTAATAAGAGAACATGGAAACTGAAGGCAAAAGAGGTTCAAAAAAGTGAGATGAAGGTATGACAGAAGATAGGAGACTTACACTAATCAGGAGGGAGAGTCAGGAAAGTCATCAAAGGCAATGTAGACCAGATACGTTGCAGGGGAGGCAGGTGGGTGAATTTAAAGGGAACAAAAAGGCTGGGCAAGTGGGAGATTCAACAGAAAGAAAAATCATTGTGGTCTGAATGGATAAATTCAGAAGAAAACAACTGACCCTAACAATGCATATGAAGGGGAGTATGATGGAGGGAAGCTGTTGATGGAAGGGGCAGAGAAAGACCTCAGAATATGATATTTATTGTTACATGTATACCAGCCTCACATTATCACCTGTGTTTAATATTAAGGTCACTAGGATTCACGTGCAGTAATCCCATCTGAGCCAGCCAGTGCTGAGACCAGGAGTTTGTCAGATTATGACACACATGCCCTTGTGCTGGCAGCTCACCTGTTATTGTCATGTTATACAATATCTCCATCAAAAAGAGAGCAAGGTCATGCCTTGAAAAGGTATACGTAAATAGACACCCCATATTGTATACCAATGGATCCATTCCTTTTAATACGTTTGCCACAGAGAGTATCTGTTCAAACGACTATAGGGTTTT